>NC_047118.1:82478405-82670905 GCF_902500255.1 Thalassophryne amazonica
GAGAGACAGACAGAGAGAGACAGACAGAGAGAGAGACAGACAGACAGAGAGAGAGAGCAGACAGAGAGAGAGAGACAGACAGAGAAAGAGACAGACAGAGAAAGAGACAGACAAGAAAGAGACAGAGAAGAGAGAGGGACACAGAGATGCTGCTGCAGCTGAGAAGCCACACAGAGTCCAGGCAGAACAATGAGACAACATACAGCAGCAAAAACATCACATGTCCATTCAACAACAGCAGCAGAGGTCAGAGGTCAGAGTGCTAAATGAAAGAAGAGTCATGAGGAGATGACAGGTCCCCCTGGTCCCCACAAATCAGCAATACAAGTGTCCGGGGTCACCCAACTACACCCTTATGCTAAATATGAATGAAACTGGTCAACTGGCTCTTCAGATATCGTGCTAACAAGCAAAAAGGGTCACACGGACGGACGGACAGACAGACAGACGGATGGACAAACGGACATGCTGCACGCTATATCACCCTGTATTTCATACTGGGGGGGAGTAATGAAGTGTCTCACCTCGGCTCTCTGAGCCGAGCTTCCAGGGCCTCCAGGGGCCCCTGGGTGCTGTCATTGGCCTTAAGCCTTTCCTGGACAGCCTGCATCCATGAGCGTGCCGCTTCCAGGCGCCCCAAACTCTGCTGCTCTTCTGCATCATGACCGGCTCAAACCTGGCAGAAAGTACGCGCGTCAGCCACAGCCACGTAAGAACAGCACAACATTTTAGACTCATTTTCACAACAACGTACAGCAGAAAGTCCTAAAACGGCAGGAAATGAGCTTGGCGTGCCCTCAGGAGACGCAGACTGACACTGTGCGTGAGGGGCGTGCACTGACGTTTGTGTGAGGAGGAGAAGAACAAGACAGTAAATCTCCTCTTCCAGGGAAATAAAACCCAGGCGGCATCAGCCAGTTTCCTGAGTGAGTCATTTCTGCTGCCACAACATTCCTTCCACCCACGGCTCCGGGTTTCCCCTCAGAGCCTCAGACCTCCACGTCCCCAGTGAAAGAAAACCAAAAAATAATCTGATAACAAATCAGAGTATAAATCACTGTGTTTTCTTTACTAGTTTGAGAGGTCCTCACAGTCCAGTGGGACTGGACAGATTGATCTCCTGATCAATCATGACTGATCTCCTGATCAATCATGATTGTGCACATTTTCAGTGCAGCAGAACCAAAAACAACATTAAACTGCTTTTTTGTTTTAAATACAGAAGCGGGGGTGCGTGTTGAAAACTGAGTCAGGTCATCTAACTGAAGGAAGGATGAATGAAAAAATGTATCAAGACGTTTTTGATAAAAATCTTCCAGGAGGATGAAGATGAAACGAGGGCGGACATTTCAGCAAGACACGATCCCAAACACACAGACAAGGAAACTCTCAGCTGACTGGAACCAAGAGCATAGAAGAGGTTCATGGAGGCTGTTTGTGTGGAGAATGGACCAAAATCACAATGATCAATGCATGAGACCCCTTTCTCCAAACAGGAGACGTCTTCAAGCTTCATTACCAACAAAGGCTTTTATTCAAAGTATTAAACAAATACATTTCAGCAAGTGTGCTCAGTACTTTTCCCCTCTGTCGTTTCACATTATTACACGTAACCTTTGGACATCTGTGGTTTGGTATCTTTGTATGTGTGCATTGTTTGTGTTGTTACTGACATCTGGTGAAAATTCATGTCAATAGCACTTTTACAAATATATTTACTGAGAAAAACAGTAGTGTGCAAAATGTCTTTAAAATGTCTTAAAAGTGGACCTTTAGGGAGCCTGGGGAGCTTTCCCACCCTCACCCCTGTGGGCTCGCCCCTGCACAGTCTATGTGTGAGCTGCTGCAAAACAGACAAGAAGAGACAAAGGATTTGTTAGCTGTTTTTAAACTGCTCTTATTGACTCATCAAGTCGTGTTGTCAAATAGCGATACAGACGTAATACCAGTCCGTAGTAGCCAGTGTTCTATTTTACACCGTGGTGTGCTGGGGAGGCAGCACATCCAAGAAGGACACATCCAGGCTGGACAAACTGCTGCACATTAAGGACGACGCCAGTCAGCCTCTGCACACCATCATCACCAACCAGAGGAGCCTCTTCATCCACAGACTGCTCCTTCTCAAGTGCAGGACCAATAGACTGAAAAACTCCTTTGACCATCAGACTGTACAACTCCTCACTCAGGAGGAGGAGTAACAGGAAGACAGATGAAGGGAAGGAGAGCAACAGTAGGAGCCAGTAAATCAGGACTAGGGATGGGTATCGAGAACTGTTTTTCGGGTATCGTTAAGAAATGGTTCGATCCACCGACATCAATACCTTTTTACTTAACGATTCCTTTATCGGTCCTTCAGAGTGGCGTTGTTTTTGGGGTGTTTGTCAGGAAAATTATAATTTCTATACACTGATTACAGACCCTGCAGCGGGTCTGTAATCAACTTTTCTGCAGCGCGGCTTTGCTTTGAACCTTGAACCAATCGAAGCAGTGATTCGATCATTGCTTCTTTGATAATTTTTTTCTTTCGCTTTCCCCCGCTAAAACCTAAAGAGCATATGGCTGTGAGTATTATTTACCTTTTTTATGTTAAACCGACTTGTTATGGTCTTCTGAAACAGTTGATAGATGTATTTTATAACTTAAAAACGAGACCAATGCTAACACGTTAGCATGTCTATGGCATTTTCAATGTTAAAGTTAGCATTAAGCTGCTGCAGCTATCAAGCGTTTGTTGTCATAAAAGAGTCAAATGTATTACAAATTGTAATATTTTTTAAATTTATATAATAATAATAGCAAGCACAACAATAGTAGTAATAACTAATCTAATGATATATACAATTTTAGAGAAAGAGACAAAAGAACCTGAATAATAACAACAGAAAATATAAAACTAACAATGAACATACATAAATAAATAAATACATACAGAAATAAATGTTTCCTGTGAAACCTAGTGACTCTTCCACCTCCACTTCATCCCTGTCTTATTTAATGACAGTTTGTTTAGTCAAACCATATTGTCAATGTGTAATTTCTTCAGTTATTTCCTCCAGAACTTTCTGACAAACTAGAAAACTGCTGCATCCTAGTAAGAGCAGAATACTACTGGAATGAATCTGAATAAGGAAAGTTTTTTTTTCTCACCTAAATGGATGCTGCACTCACTGCAGTATATTGTCTGGAATAGTCCCAGTTTGCATTTCAGAGCTTCTAGAATTCAAACATTTCGTGCAGGTGGTCTGGGGGGTAATTTTAGGTTTCAGCTTTTTTTGTTTTCACCACTTTCATCATGAGTCACTTTTGTGCAGATTAAAGTTACTAACTGGGACTCCTGTTGTTGGAGAAAGAAACGAGAATCGTCCTCCGTTCTGTTCACACAGCTCCAAACGTTGCGCGGCTCTCTGACAAGTCAAGTTAGAACGATAGAATCCAGTCGGAATTAATAACTTCAAAGAGAAGCACAGTTTTATTTTTATTTATGTCCACAGATCAAGGATACAGTGACCCATTTCAGATTTATTTACTTTAAGACTCAATGAAATACATAGAAAACCTGTAAAGCTACTTTTAGTACAAAAACAAGAGGTATCGATAAGGAATTGGATCGATAAGCAGAATCGATAATGGCATTGATAGAGATAAAATCTTATCAATACCATCCCTAATCAGGACTGATCAGTATGATTGGTATTTATTTGTATATTTATATTTGCAAATAGATTTCCCCCCACTTTTAATACTCTGTGTGCTTCTTACCCTGTGTGCTGCTGTACAATGCTGCTGGAACTTCCATTTCCCGAGAGAAGTCTTCCAAGGGATCAAAAAAGTTATAGCTAATCTAATCTCATCTAGATGTGCACTGTTGATGTCCTACAGCAGACTTCTTGTGTATTTAAAGCAAAGCAGTGTGTTTGTGTATTTTTAAATATGTGACGGTGACTACGTTTACATGCAGCCAATAACCCTTTCATAACCCTTCCATAACTGGAATATTAGCAATAACCCGGTTGTGCTTGGGCATGTAAACACCCTCAAAAACCCGAATATGCTCATATTCTGGTTTTTAAAAACCGATTAAGACCCCTGGGTTACTCCTTTTCTAACCCGAATAAGGTCATATAAACGCGCATCGGGATATCCCCATAGAAAGGAACATTATTTTGTGTTCTGCACATATCTTATTCACAAGGAATCTTGGTCTTTTGAGTACGGCAAACTACTTGTATGCGGCGCGCGCAGCCCACCGGACACCACAGAAGCAGAGACAAACAGCGCATTGTGTTCTGCGTCCTTATCAGGCGGGCGGGTCGTGGCACTGGTCGGCATCACCGCGATTGCGCTGCCTCGATGCGCTTACTAAGTCTGCGGGCTTGGTAAACGCCGCAGCGGGCCACTCACACGCCCTCCTCCTGCTGTGTGGAGCTGCGCCAACTGTGGCAACAGGTCAGAGGACTACGCTTGCTGTTTTGATGCGGAGGCAGCCCGCAAGGACAGATTTCTGCGGAAAAAATCAACAGCGCAGCAGGGTCTCAGTATACCACAGCCGCAGAGCTCTGTGGTCATGACTTGGATTCTTTGCGGGTCCCGCATCCTCCAAAGCAGGATTTGCAAGAACGCCAGACCAAATCAAGCACCGGTGGAAGATAGTGCGTGGCTGTTTAGATGGGGATATTCCAAATGATACAATGACCATGTATAGAGGAGTAACTCTGCTGCTTAAGCATGTAAACGGGTTATTCGTAATGATTCAGAAACCGGAATATTGACCTTATCCTGAATATTAACAGCATGTAAATGTAGTCACTGTGTCGATCAAGAAGCAAGAGGAAATGTGTCCTTTTTTGAAGTGACTCAAGATTAACTGACAAATCAAGAAACATCTTCGCCGGGCTGATTCTTAACAGATTCAATCACAGTTTTCATCTATTTGTCAACAGGGAACACAGCAGATTATCAGTGCAGCTTTTGAGGAAATCAATGTGAAAAAGTGCACTCCACAGCACCACATGAGGTGGTTTCCAGAGGGCTGCGTTTCACGTGCATGCTGCCCCTAAATTGACTGGACTGGATTACTGTAACATCCTATTATCTGTCTTACAGCAGTTCAATATCAGAGATCTCCAACTGGCGTCAAAAGGCTGTTGTTAGACTTCTGACTTGGAGAAGAAAGTTTGACCAAATCGCCACAGTTTGCCCTCCCTCACTGGCTTCCTGTCGTTTGAGGTCTGATTTTAAATTTAATTCCTTCATGGTCTGTCAGTGAAGGTGCTGGTGACCACATTAGTATCCTGTTATTTCCTGCTGAGACTCAGTGTTCTGAGGGCTGTGATTGATTTCACCTCTCCTTCTCTCTTTCTGTCTGATGTGGTCCTTGGACTCTTTGATAATGGCTGTGGTGGGTGGAGCACCTTCTAACGGTCCTGACTGAATGTGCAACCTCCAGCACCTGCAATAAACTGTGAACTATGATGCCCTATGGACTTAAAATGAACTTTTTTCGGTTTTTGATTTGCATGTTTGATAGTTCTTTGCTGTATTTTGTTTGTTGATTTTGTATGGTGTCAGCAGTGGGTCCCACACTTCTGAGTATGGTCTGCTGGAGGTTTCTCTTGACCACTGCATATGTGCTTGTCTGGAGGGTTGGTGACGTTAGACTTTACCCGTGTGAAGCTCTTGGGCGACTTGGATGTGTGGTGATACATAAATAAAATGAAGGTTCATGTTTAAACTGTAAAACCTCAAACCTCAAAGTGTTAGGCACCATAAAAAAGAAAGTTATCATTCCCACCCACATGCCAAAATCAGCCCGCATCAATAATTTTTTTAATTTTCATCCATCCATCCTTTTCTTCCGCTTCATCCGAGGTCGGGTTGAGGGGCAGCAGCTCAAACAAAGCCGCCCAGACCTCCCGATCCACACATACTCCCCCAGTCCTCCGGGGGAACCCTGAGGTGTTCCCAAGCCAGTGCGAGACATAGTCCTCCAGCATGTCCTGGTTCTTCCCCGGAGCCTTTCCCGATGGGACGTGCCCGGAAATCATCTCCAGCGAGGCGTCCAGGGGGCATCCGGAAAAGATGCCCGAGCCACTCAGCTGGTCCTTTGAATTTCATTTTGCAGAATTTCATTGACGGCGATACAGCTGGTGCAAGACAACTGGCATGCTCGCTGTGCGATGAGTAGCTTGGCCGAAGACAGCTGAAGTTTACCAAGCTGAGCCCGGAACTTGGCGCTTGTTGTCATTAACAACCACACGAGGACAATTGGTGATAAAGCCAAGAAGCTGAATCCATGGTACAGAGTGAGCATTCCGCCCAAGGCGACCATGAGCGATATTTACAGCCAGTATGCATGTGGTATGCTGGACAACAGGACGGTACACAGATATTGCCATACTGGATTGGCGCGGGGCACACTAGGATCATTTGGTGACAAACAAAGCAATGTCCACCAACTGGAATGTGTTGTAGATGTTGTGATCGGGTGTGATCTAGTAATTTAATAAAGCTGACCGCGCTGTGGTGACTCTGGGCACCAAGGGGGAGGTCACTGGGGCCCTTAGGTTGAAAGCATATGTGCGCAACAAACACACACACATAAACTGAATCCCTTCATGGTAACAGTTTATATCACATATAGACTTAAGTGTAAAAGTTATAATGGAAGTTTCTGAATGGGTCATATAGTCCCTTTACAAGCTAAATTGATTAAAATAAACAAACAAATAAATAAAAAAACAACAAAATACAAAAACAGATATAATTAATTTTGAGCATGTGATTCACTTCTTAGACATGTATTTTAGTACATTGGAAATATTATTATTATTAATATTATTTATATTTTAAAACTGAACTGTTTGTTCTCCGTTTCTAAGAAAACAAATTGTTGTTGTTCATCGGCTGCTCCCGGTTTATGTTCAGGGTCGCCACAGCGGATACAGCCAGATCGCATGGTAATGGCATAAGTTTATGCCGGATGCCCTTCCCAACGCAACTCCAGTTTACTGGAGAACACAATAGCCGCTGGTGTTCCGAAGAGGTCCCATCCAAGTACTAACCAGATCCTGCTCTGCTTAGCTTCTGGATTGATGGGATCAGACTGACACAGAGCAGACCAGCTGGTCTGTTTCTAAGAAACAAATAATAATGAAAAATCCACCCTCCCTCATCATTTTTTCTGATGCTAAGGATGATAAATTAATGTTTTTTTATATATATATAAATTGGACCTTATATCAGCAGATATATTGTCACTGTCACATTTTTACTCCACAATTATTAGCGGTCCCGCCCTCAATCTACATCAGTCCTCTGTCGCCAACCGAAGGGTCCCCCTTAAAAATCAGTCCACCCTGCCTTCATTGCACATGCATCATTTCTGTGCGTCATAAGCCGCAGTTCACTGATTATCACCTCATTTCTGCTTCAAACTGCCTCCAGTCTTCATCTATGTCAGCGACAGATGTCTGAAGCTTTTGTACAACAATCATTTCCACATACATTCTGCATTATTTCAGAAGCGCAGCAGCCAGATGAACAGCTAGCTGCTGTGTTCACTGCACTCCATTATTTCAAAGCGTCAGCAGCGATCAGTGAAGCTGGTAACATGTTATGGGCCTTTCACACTGAATCCGTCAGATGCGTTAAATGCATCAAAAATCAGTCTAAAAAGCATTATTTTCAATGAGATGCGTTGCGTTTAGATGCGTCGCGTCAAAAGCCGAGCTAAACCGACGCATCTGACGGGAGCGCGCATTGCCGCTTGTCAGCAGGCTGACGGAGTCAAAGTTCAATCCAACTTCCGACTTGCTGAGTTGTGACGTACCTTTGCGTTGTCCAATAGGAACGATGCATCGGGCCAAAACACAGAAGACGGGTGACAGAAACCACTGATCTCTACAAAATGGACGGTGCAGAATCTGATCTGTGCAAAACATACGTGTCACAGGACTCCTCATTTATGGAGCAGTTTCTGAAGAAAAATCCTTCGAAATGTTTTTGTTGTTGTTACCTCATTATTTCTGATTACTGTTAAAGAAAAGTTTAGAACACTTGTAATTAAAATAGCTAAATAAATCAATAAATGGTTCTTTAGAAACCTTTCGTCCGTAAATTAAAACCACCTGTTATTTCAGATTATTTCATTTCTTGTTTAACATAAGGAACCTCGGACATTTATTTTTAGACAAAATAATATGGAAACTTGTACATTTTTTTTTTTAAGTCTGGTAGATTATTTATATCTTATTTCAACCAGAAAAAAAAGACACTGTACATAAATACAAATGTTTATTATACGTAAATGCAACAGGAAATAATTTAACAATGACTGCAGTGTGATTGTAAAGTAGGATTTCTGTGACAAACCTCATGATTTTTTTTTTTTTTTTTTTTTTTTTTTTTTTAGTAATTTCAACTTGTAATTTCGCCAAAATCTGTAATTGCCTTTAATGTTGTTATCAGGACAGAGTCATTTCTAAAATATGAATTTGAGCACAATAAGTGAAGAGCTTCTACCTGTGCAAATGTCTTTGGACTTTGATTTCGTGGACATTTTTAATGATCCGTTCATTTATTGTTAAAATATAAAATGAAACAGCTTTTTAAGGGACTTCCGGTGGTGCGCAACGCGGTATGGCCGCATAAAAGTGATCTCTGGCATTAGCCTCATATTTCCCCCGATTCGAGAGCTGCATTTCAGGTCAAACTATTATATTTTATGACAGTAATGAGTGGTGACAAAAATAAGAAAGGAAGATATGGTCGACGGAACATTCCCAATGGTAAAATGGAGAATGAAGTCACGGCTGATAGGGAAAGCTCACTAACATTGGTACAAGATGGCGAACGAGGCGTGGGCCTGGATGTGATCCACGGCGCTGTGAGTGATGTTTTCGTGACTGAAATGGCTACCCTACGAACCGAATTGAAAAATGACTTCAAGGAATTCCACAAAGAATTTCGGGAAGATATAAAGAAACAGATGGACGGCTTTACAAAATAAATAAATCAAAAACTACGAGACACTGCAGATCAGGTGGACCAGGTGACTAAGCGAGTAAAGCAGTTAGAGGACACCATTGCGGATTTGGATCGCTGGGACATTGGAGTCAAAAACACACTCATACAAAACTAGAAAATCAGCGGATCTTGCAGGACAAGGTGGATGATTTGGAGGGGCGTGCAAGGCGGAACAATATCAGGATATACGGCGTCCTGAAGACTCAGAGGGTACGTCTATTGCTACTTTTGTTGAAAATCTTATTAAGAGTGAGCTGGGCGCTGACATCGGCCCGGACCAAGCCCTCTGCATTGAACGTGTTCACTGTGCACTAGGACCGAGACCACCTGCAAGCGCACCTCCACGCTCAATAATAGTCCGCTTCCTCCGGTTTTCCGATAAAGAAAAGATTCTACACGCTGCTTGCAAAAAAGGGGTAAAGGTCCAAAACAAGCAGGTTTATTTTGACCATGACTACGCGCTGGAAGTGCAGAAAAAGAGACGAATATATCCTGTCAAGAAAGCCCTGAAAGAGAGTGGAATTCGCTTTCAGACACCGCTAAGTAAGATGCGAGTGCATTACGCATCAGGCAGTGTGCTCTACAACAACGTGACTCAGGCCGCGAAGGATCTGCGAAAGCGGGGAATAGCGGTAGACAAGATCATCACGGGAGCCCGGACCAATAAGATCACAGGAGAGACGCTAACAGAGCTACTACCGTGGAGATACAAGAAGAACCTCGCAAGGACGACTTTCAACAACACGTCAGGGAGAAACTCAGAGGATTCCGGATGGAACGGGAAAACACCTAAATAAACAAATGATGACGTCACCTGTTTCCATACCTTAATTTTGACCGGACTAATTGTCCTGTCCTGTAAGTAGAGTGGTATCTTTTTAATTCATAGTATGAGGGGCTGATGCCTAAGGACATAACTATAGCACACCTAACTTACTCTGCCAGACTAAGGGTTGTTTTTTTGTTGTTTTCTATTTCTATTTTTTACCTACATTGATGAGGGGCCCCACCTTGTGGCCAGTCCCCTTACTACCAAAGGACAATGTTTTATCCTTTTCAGTGGAAGTTCTTGTTATTGTTGTGTGTTCTTATCCTGTTTTAAGTTTAGGTTTTGATGCTGTGAGGTCTGGGATGATCCATATGTCTGAATCTCATCAATTAAAGTAATGTCTCTTAAATATTACAATATACTGTCACTAAACGTTAATGGGCTGAATAATCCTATAAAAAGGAGCAAGTTAATTGCTAAAATGAAAAAGGAAAAGGTGGATATAGCATATTGGCAGGAAACACATCTCTAAGACAGAGCATGAGAAACTAAAGAAAATTGGTTTTACACATACATATTACTATCCCATAAAAGTGGTAAAAAGAGGGGAGTAGCTATTCTTATCTCAAATAAAATCAAATTTGAATTTGTGTCTGACATAAGTGATAAAGAGGGTAGATTTGTTTTGGTGAAAGGTAAAATAGATCAAAAGATGTGACATTATTAAATATCTATGCACCTCCAGGGAGCAAAATAGAATTTTTCAAAAAGGTGTTTAATTTAATTTCCACAGAAACTCAGGGACCCCTCATTTGTGCAGGAGATTTCAATTTGTTGTTACATCCCCAATTGGACTCAAATAACATCGGCCGAAAAATACAACTGTAGAGAAACGTGTAAAAAGAATCTTAGGAGACTTAGGGCTTATTGATGTGTGGCGATCACTTCACAAGTCTGTATCAGGATTTACTTTTTACTCCGCCCGACATTTGGTTTATTCAAGGATAGATTACTGCTTCATGTATAATAGGGATTTAAACAGGATAAGGGACTGTAGAATAGGCCAAAGAGATATCTCTGACCACTCAGGAGTTTACTTAACATTACATCTAGATGGGAGACAGAGAAACACTCTGTGGAGATTAAATACAGTATGTTGAACGATCCCACTTTCATAAAAGATATGACAACAGAGCTTGAGCAGTACGTAGAGGACAATAATAATGGGGAAACAAATCCAAGTATTGTATGGGATGCAGCTAAAGCTGTCCTTAGAGGAAAGATAATAGCCAAGTCAGCTATGATGAAGAGGAAAAAGGCACAAGAACTGTCACAACTACAAAACAGACAAATTTTGGAGCATTCATTTGATTAATAAAGATACTACTGTGACTCATCAAATTAGACCGATAAAGCAGGAAATAGATAGGATTTTGGGTGAAGAGGTAGAGAAAAATATTCGAAATATGAAACAAAGATACTACGAAACAGGACCCAAAGCAACTAAACTCTTAGCATGGCGGATCAGAAAACAGCAAGCTGAAATCACTATTTATAAAATTAGAGACCCGACAAACAATAAATTAGTAACTGATTTAAAAAAATCCATAACACCTTTGAAACCTACTATAGATCTTTATATAGCTGGTCTACTCATGCTGATGAAAGTATAATAACAGATTTTTTAAACTCGTTGGACCTTCCTTCAATTGGTTCAGATGCAAATAATAAATTAACCTCGTTAATAACCCATGAGGAAATAGTTAAGGCTATATCAGCTCTCAATTCAAACAAATCACTAGGCACTGATGGGTTCCCTCCTGAATGGTATAAAATCCTGAGGGGAAGTCTTACCTCTATTACAAACTAGTTTAATTATGTCTTGAAAGGTGGAATTGTACCTCCCTCTTGGAAGGAGGCTTTCATATCTGTGATACCAAAAGAGGGAAAGGACAAAACAGACTGTAAATCTTATAGGCCAATAAGCATATTGAATTCTGACTACAAACTATATACAACCATACTAGTACGGAGAATGGACACTATAATGCCTTCTTTGATTGATGAGGACTAAACAGGTTTTTTGAAAAACAGGCAAACCCATGATAATATCAGGGAGCACTGCATATTATTGAACAGATCAATAAGGGGAAACTCAGCTCAGTTATTCTCAGCCTAGATGCAGAAAAAGCATATGATTCGGTACACTGGGATCTTCTTTATTTAGTAATGAAGAGATTTGGCTTCTGCCAGGAATTCATAAATTGTATCCAAGCCCTTTATTCATCTCGTACTGCCAGAATTAAAATTAATGGTAGTCTTTCCAACCCTATAGTACTGGAGCATGGCTGTAGGCAAGGGTGCCCGGCCAGCCCAAATCTTTTCAATTTGTTCATCGAACCCTTAGCCCAGGCAATTCGTCAGGAGTCAGCATTGAAGGATATCCTAATTGGTGAGGAGGAGTATAAAGTGAGTCTATACGCAGTCCTCATCACAATCACAGATCCTGGCCTGGGTCTACCGGTGTTGATGAGGATGCTAGAGACATATGGATCATACTCAGGATATGTACTCATATTAATAAAACACAAGTCATGTCATTTAACTTTTTTCCAGAGCAGACTCTCCTGTCCAAATACAATTTAATTGGAATTCCACTAGCATAAAATATTTGGGAGTAAATTTACCAAAAGATTTGTCTCAAATATTTGAAATAAATTATAGACACATAAATAAGGAGATATACAATGACGTCAGTGCTTGGAGTCTGCTCCCTCTTGACTTCGGCAACAGAAACAGATTATTAAGATGATTCTCCCAAAACTATTGTACCATTTTCTTGCTTTACCTATGTCCATACCTGAGAAACAATTCTGGGATTGGAATAAACATATTTCGAGATTTATCTGGCTCAATAAAGACCAAGGGTTAGGTTTTGGACATTACAGTTGCCGAGGGAGAGAGGGGGGTTGGCTCTGCCTTCTCTAAGGGATTATTATATATCAGCACAGGTGAGATATTTGGTTTGTTGGTGTAATCCATCCTATTGTGCACGATGGAAAACAATTGAGATGTCAATCAATCAATCAATCATGTCTCTGTCAGAAATACCAATTCAGTCCAGACTGGGGTTTGCAACTCATGAAAAGGAATTCTCTTTAACAACTAGCCAATGGGTTACTCTAACACTAAAAGTGTGGGAGGAATTGGTTAAGAAACTACAGCTTCAGGAAGAGATAAAAGTCCTAAGATGGCCAGCATATGATCCAGAGTTTTTACCCGCTGCTCAGGACAACAGATTTAAACAGTGGGTATGGTGGGGACTGACCGCTACGTGCACATTTATTAAAAAGTCTGGACCAATTTCCCCTTTGACACTTGGTGTGAGATTTGTGGCCTCAACAAGCAAAATTATTTTAGATATTTGCAACTTCGTGATATATTGGTAAAAGAATAAGCAACTGTATATCAGAGACGTCTCAACTGTTAATATTTTTATTAATGCTTACAACCTTGGAAGTAACAAAGCTCTCATAAGCAAACTATATCAGGGATTAATTAAACTTAAGGGGAACTCTACAGACTATATAAAACAAAAACGGGAGAAGGAATTAATATTGGCATATCAGAGGACATGTGGACAAAGATCTGAGAAACACAATTTACAACAACAAACTCGAACAACTTGGCGGGAATTGTGCTGGAAAAAACATCATCACTTCTTCATAACACCTAGACAAAAGTCTAAGTTCTGCACTACTCCTGCTGTGTGTTGGAGAGGCTGTGGGGAGGTCATGGCAGACCACGGACACATATTCTGGTCTTGCCCATCTATACAACTCTTCTGGTTGGAAGTAACAAAAATATGCTCCAAAACCCTGGGCTTTGATATTGATTGTTCATTTGTATCCATGTACTGGGATATCTCCCTGACGAGGGGGTCACAGATGATATTTACCTTTTGAAAATACCTCTTGGCATCAGCTAAAAAAGCCATTACAAAATGCTGGTTGACTAAAGACCCTCCCACTATAAGCCTTTTTCATCTCTATAGTAGAGAGCATTAAGTTGATGGAAGCTATGACTTATACTCTGCGGCTACAAGGAGACCTGGGAAAGAGACGTTGGAGAAAATGGCTGGACTTTAAAAAGAGTGTGACAGTAACTAGAGAATATGTATAAAATGTATAAAATCTGTTATCTTTGCATGGTTTGACGTGTTGATTCCCTTTGACCTCACAATGTTGCATTTGTTTATGTTTAAATATTTACAAATAAAAGTAAAAAAAAAAAGAAACAGCTTTTTTAAAAATAATAAAATAGTTGCTGTTCAAAGAGCCTTTTATTTAGAAGTAGGTGATGTTCTGCTTGGATTCTCTGGACCAGATGAAGGTTCTCTTCTGCAGTTTTGACCTCTCCTTTTCTCTCAAAATTCTTGAAAGGGTAGTTGTAAAACAGCTAACTGATCATCTGCAGAGGAATGGTCTATTTGAAGAGTTTCAGTCAGGTTTTAGAATTCATCATAGTACAGAAACAGCATTAGTGAAGGTTACAAATGATCTTGTTATGGCCTCGGACAGTGGACTCATCTCTGTGCTTTTTCTGTTAGCCCTCAGTGCTGCTTTTGATACTGTGACCATTAAAATTTTATTACAGAGATTAGAGCATGCCATAGGTATTAAAGGCACTGCGCTCTGTGGTGGTTTGAATCATATTTGTCTAATAGATTACAATTTGTTCATGTAAATGGGGAATCTTCTCACAGACTAAGTTAATTATGGAGTTCCACAAGGTTCTGTGCTAGGACCAATTTTATTCACTTTATACATGCTTCCCTTAGGCAGTATTATTAGACGGTATTGCTTAAATTTTCATTGTACGCAGATGATACCCAGCTTTATCTATCCATTAAGCCAGAGGACACACACCAATTAGCTAAACTGCAGGATTGTCTTACAGACAAAGACATGGATGACCTCTAATTTCCTGCTTTTAAACTCAGATAAAACTGAAGTTATTGTACTTGGCCCCACAAATCTTAGAAACATGGTGTCTAACCAGATCCTTACTCTGGATGGCATTACCCTGACCTCTAGTAATACTGTGAGAAATCTTGGAGTCATTTTTGATCAGGATATGTCATTCAAAGCGCATATTAAACAAATATGTAGGACTGCTTTTTTGCATTTACGCAATATCTCTAAAATCAGAAAGGTCTTGTCTCAGAGTGATGCTGAAAAACTAATTCATGCATTTATTCCTCTAGGCTGGACTATTGTAATTCATTATTATCAGGTTGTCCTAAAAGTTCCCTAAAAGCCTTCAGTTAATTCAAAATGCTGCAGCTAGAGTACGGACGGGGACTAGAAGGAGAGAGCATATCTCACCCATATTGGCCTCTCTTCATTGGCTTCCTGTTAATTCTAGAATAGAATTTAAAATTCTTCTTCTTACTTATAAGGTTTTGAATAATCAGGTCCCATCTTATCTTAGGGACCTCATAGTACCATATCACCCCAATAGAGCGCTTCGCTCTCAGACTGCAGGCTTACTTGTAGTTCCTAGGGTTTGTAAGAGTAGAATGGGAGGCAGAGCCTTCAGCTTTCAGGCTCCTCTCCTGTGGAACCAGCTCCCAATTCAGATCAGGGAGACAGACACCCTCTCTACTTTTAAGATTAGGCTTAAAACTTTCCTTTTTGCTAAAGCTTATAGTTAGGGCTGGATCAGGTGACCCTGAACCATCCCTTAGTTATGCTGCTATAGACGTAGACTGCTGGGGGGTTCCCATGATGCACTGTTTCTTTCTCTTTTTGCTCTGTATGCACCACTCTGCATTAATCATTAGTGATCGATCTCTGCTCCCCTCCACAGCATGTCTTTTTCCTGGTTCTCTCCCTCAGCCCCAACCAGTCCCAGCAGAAGACTGCCCCTCCCTGAGCCTGGTTCTGCTGGAGGTTTCTTCCTGTTAAAAGGGAGGTTTTTCCTTTCCACTGTAGCCAAGTGCTTGCTCACAGGGGGTCGTTTTGACCGTTGGGGTTTTACATAATTATTGTATGGCCTTGCCTTACAATATAAAGCGCCTTGGGGCAACTGTTTGTTGTGATTTGGCGCTATATAAAAAAAATTGATTGATTGATTGATTGGTGTTGCTGAAAAGCAGAGATATTTTCTTTCGACTGGACTTAGTGGTGTTCAGCTCATCAATGGAAGTTTGGTTGTCTGCACAGCAAATGTTCCTGATTGGGACAAATAAAAATATTTCTTTAAATATAAAGAAACACTAAACAGTTTATATATATAAAAAAAGGAGGAAACACGATGGAAAAAAACGCCCAAAAAAATAAGTTATTTAAAGTTGAGCTTTTGTGGTGTCTGAAAAAGCTGTCGCTTTATTTGGTAAAAATAAAAAGACTGAACCATTTACAAATTAAAGTGTTCACTCAGATCAACTGTGCTAAAAGGCTCGCTAACGTTAGCTGATCATTAAACCTTCACAGCAGTTCAGTAAACGTCACTTTTTATTTTTATTTTATTCTTACCTCGATAAAGCTGCAGAACTAAACTCCGTTGGTCAAACTGGGACTTCACATATATCCAAAAAGTGGGAGATTTCGGACTGAGTGGGTTTGCCTCGGTCTGCCCAGTGATGATGCCTGAAGGCCGGCTTCTCCGTGCGGGTCAGCCCGCTGTTGCGGTTCGATCGATATCCCACCAAGTCGACAGTCCTCCCTCGGTCGGCGTCACTCCGAAAAGTATCTGAAAAAAAAGCTTTTCCTGCTGTTTTTTAAAGCTTTTTTTGTGGTTCAGGCGACGCAAATTCAAGATGGCGATCGCTGAACTTTTTTCAGGTTGTGGAAACAGCCAGAGTGTGACGTGGCAATCTCCGTCCCCCACCCCCCTTTTTTTTTTTTTGCCACTTCCAAAGCGACGCGTCTGACATCATGCGTCGGATCCGTCCGACACGTTGACGGATTGGCCTGACGTATTCAGTGTGAAAGTCCCATTACTCAGGGACGTGTTATGGGCCTGTCCTAAATCTCCCACTTTTTGGATATATGTGAAGTCCCAGTTTGACCAACGGAGTTTAGTTCTGCAGCTTTATCGAGGTGAGGATAAAATAAAATAAAAAGTGACGTTTACTGAACTGTGAAGGTTTAATGATCGGCTAACGTTAGCGTAGCCTTTTAGCACAGTTGATCTGAGTGAACACTTTAATTTCTAAATGGTTCAGTCTTTTATTTTTACGAAATAAAGCGACAGCTTTTTTCAGACACCACAAAAGCTCAACTTTAAATAACTTTTGTCTGGCGTTTTTTTTCCATTGTTTTTTTCCTGTTTTTTTTTTCCTTTTATATATATAAACTGTTTAGTGTTTCTTTATATTTAAAGAAATATTTTTATTTGTCCCAATCAGGAACATTTGCTGTGCAGACAACCAAACTTCCATTGATGAGCTGAACACCACAAAGTCCAGTCGAAAGAAAACATCTCTGCTCTTCAGCAACACCAACAGAGGTCAAAACTGCAGAAGAGACCTTCATCTGGTTCCAAGAATCCAGCAGAACATCACCTGCTTCTAAATAAAAGGCTCTTTCAACAGCAACTATTTTATTATTTTTTAAAAAGCTGTTTCATTTTATATTTTAACAATAAATGAACGGATCATTAAGAATGTCCACGAAATCAACGTCCAAAGACATTTGCACAGGTAGAAGCTAATCACTTATTGTGCTCAAATTCATATTTTAGAAATGACTCTGTCCTGATAACAACATTAAAGGCAATTACAGATTTTGGCGAAATTACAAGTTGAAATGACCATTAAAAAAAAATCATCATAAGGTTTATGTCACAGAAATCCTACTTTACAATCACACTGCAGTCATTGTTAAATTATTTCCTGTTGCATTTATAATAAACATTTGTATTTATTTAGTGTCTGTTTTTCTGGTTGAAATGAGATATAAATAATCTACCAGACTTAAAAAAAAATGTACAAGTTTCCATGTTATTTTATTTGTCTAAAAATAAATGTCCGAGGTTCCTTATGTTAAACAAGAAATGAAATAATCTGAAATAACAGGTGGTTTTAATTTACAGACAAAAGGTTTCTAAAGAACCATTTATTGATTTATTTAGCTATTTTAATTACAAGTGTTCTAAACTTTTTTTTTTAACAATAATCAGAAATAATGAGGGTAACAACAACAAAAAAACATTTCGAAGGATTTTCTTCAGAAAACTGCTCCATCAATGAGGAGGCCCTGTGACACATATGTTTTGCACAGATCAGATTCTACACCGTCCATTTTGTAGTTTTTTTTCAGTGGTTTCTGCCACCCGTCTTCCGTGTTTTGGCCCGACACGTCGTTCCTATTGGACAACGCAAAGGTATGTCACAGCTCAGCAAGTTGGAAGTTGGATTGGATTGAACTTTGACTCCGTCAGCCTGCTGACAAGTGGCAATGTGCGCTCCCGTCAGATGCGTCGGTTTAGCTCGGCTTTTGACGCGATGCATCTGACGCATCTAAAACGCAACGCGTGTCATTGAAATAATGCTTTTTAGACCGATTTTTGACGCATTTGACACATCTGACGTATTCAGTGTGAAAGGCCCATTACTCTAATCTGACTGCTTTTTTTGGTAGCAAGTAATCTAACGCATTAATCTTTCCAAATCAGTAATCATATTAAAATTACTTCTGAGTCACTGTGCGTTACTATTATTTTTGTATTGTGGGCCGATCGCAGGTTTAAAACAGGCGTTCCCGACAAGATGCAGGTGGAGGTCTGAACTGTCCACTTTCAGTGAACTGCTGCACCGAGCTGCATCCACTGTGCAGCAGGTCCAAGTTGAAAAACAGTTCTCTCTCAAAGCGCTGTGACACTCAGAGCTATGGTTTTAAAAAGACATTTTTTTTCCCTTTTTTCCTTTAAAACTCTGTGCCGCTCTGTGCATGCCCTCGTTAAAAACAGCTGATCTGCAATGCGAAAATAGTAACACTTTTTTGTCCACACAAATGGGCCTAAAGTCTCTGAGGATGCCATGACGTAAAAAATACTGATAAAACTTACCTGTCAATCTGGTCGAGTTTTCTGCATTAATAAACATTATCCATTCTTCCTGCTCAAACAGTAAGCCAGGGGAGAATCCATGCGGGAAGGGACCATGGGCAGGTTAGGGTTGGGGGGGTTGAGACATGGTTCCCCACAACAGACCCAGATTAAAGTTTGACTTTTGAAGACATTTTTCCCCAATTCCAATGGAGTTGGGACATTGTGTAAAATATAAATAAATACAGAATCCAATGATTTGCAAATCCTCTTCAACCTATATTCAATTGAATACACCACCAAGACAAGATATTTAATGTTCAAACTGATAAACTTTTTTGTTTTTGTGCAAATATTTGCTCATTTTGAAATGGATGCCTGCAACACGTTTCAAAAAAGCTGGGACAGGGGCAACAAAAGACTGGGAAATCCACAGATGAACAGGTTAATTGCAAACAGGTGAGTGTCATAATTGGGTATAAAAGGAGCATCCCCAAAAGGCTCAGCCGTTTACAAGCAAAGATGGGGTGAGGATCACCACTTTGTGAACAACTGTGTGAAAAAAAATAGTCCAACAGTTTAAGAACAATGTTTCTCAATGTTCAATTGCAAGGAATTTAGGGATTCCATCATCTACAGTCCATAATATAATCAGAGGATTCAGATACTCTGGAGAACTTTCTACATGTAAACGGCAAGGCCGAAAACCAACATTGAATGCCCATGACCTTCGATCCCTCAGGTAGAACTGCATTAAAAACTGACATCATTGTGTAAAGGATCTTACCATGTGGGCTCAGGAACACTTCAGAAAACCATTGTCAGTTAACACAGTTCGTCGCTACATCTACAAGTGCAAGTTAAAACTCTACCATGCAAAGTGAAAGTCAAACATCAACAACATCCAGAAACACCGCCGCCTTCTCTGGGTCCGAGCTCATTTGAAATGGACAGACGCAAAGTGGAAAAGTGTGCTGTGGTCTGATGAGTCCACATTTCAAATTGTTTTTAAAAATCATGGACGTCGTGTCCTCTGGACAAAAGAGGAAAAAGACCATCCAGATTGTTACCAGCACAAAGTTCAAAAGCCAGCATCTGTGATGGTATGGGGGTGTGTTAGTGCCCATGACATGGACAACTTACACATCTGTGATGGCACCATCAATGCTGAAAGGTACATCCAGGTTTTGGAGCAACACATGCTGCCATCCAAGCAACGTCTTTTTCAGGGAGTCCCTGCTTGTTTCATCAAGACAATGCCAAGCCACATTATGCACATGTTACAACAGCGTGGCTTCACAGTAAAGAGTGCAGGTACTAGACTGGCCTACCTGCAGTCCAGACCTGTCGCCCATTGAAAATGTGCGGCGCATTATGAAGCGCAAAATACGACAACGGAGACCCCGGACTGTTGAACAACTGAAGTCATACATCAAGCAAGAATGGGAAAGAATTCCACCCACAAAGCTTCAACAATTAGTGTCCTCAGTTCCCAAACGCTTATTGAGTGTTGTTAGAAGGAAAGGTGATGTAGAAGTTGCTTTTATGAATATCTATCACCCACCAGGTAACCCTGGGGACTTTCTGGTCTCTGCTTTTACAAAACTGGTAGAACTAAATGTCAGGAACTCTTGTTGGAGGTGATTTCAACTGTCATCTAAACCCAATTATGGATAAATCTCTTCAGGGTAAATCATATCTTCTACCCCAAGCCAAAGCTCTTTCCACTTTATGTGTGGAGCTGGACTACGTAGATGTGTGGAGGACACAACATTTAGCAGACAAAGAATTCACTTTTTTCTCCAGAGTGCACTCGTGTTATACGAGAATAGATTATTTTTTTGTTCCGAACCGTATATTACCATCAATCTTGTCCAGCTCGATCGGTAACATAGTCATATCTGACCACGCTGCAGTCTTCATTAATTGTAATATTGGGAGCTTGTCCCCTCAGAATAGACGTTGGCACTTCGACGACTCCATTTTGTATGATCACAAATTCATAACTTACTTTACTGAAGAATTCACACAGTTTTATTAATTAATATACCTTCTACAGATAATTCGTCATTACTTTGGGAGACATCAAAGGCTTATTCAAGAGGGCTCATTACTTCATATACAAAGAATAAAAGGCGTAGACAGGCTGAACAGAGGACGATTTTAGAAAGTAAACTGAAACGTGCGGAAGAGGAATACCTTAAAAATCCTCCGCATATAAACTATAAATTGCTGCTCTCCGTTCATCACTGGATTGTCTATTGACAAAGGAAGCAGAGACTAAAATTAGATTCGCAAGGCAAAGGTTATATGAACATGGTGACAAGCCGGGGAAATACTTAGCATATTTGACAAGGAAGAAATCAGACTCCCAGGCTATTTCTTCGATTAAAGATGCAAATGGAAAACAATTTTTTGATACTGCCACAATCAATGATGTCTTTAAAAAATTCTATGAAAATCTTTACAAATCTCAAATACATATCAACGCTCCTGAGTTAATGGATGCCTTTTTCTCCTCTCTTAATCTTCCTAAATTGACTGAAGACCAGAAGTTAAACTTGGATTGTCCCATATCAAAAAAGGAGGTGTTGGATGCCATAAAAGAGTTGCAGGCAGGCAAAGTAGCTGGGCCAGACGGCCTTGGTGCTGAATTCTATAAAGAATTTTGAGATATACTAGTTGACCCATTGCTTAATATGTATAATGACTCTTAAGAAAGGCCTGCTACCTAGCTCTTTAAGAGAGGCAAATATATCCCTTATACTGAAAAAGGATAAAGCACCTGAAGACTGCGCCTCTTATAGGCCAATTTCTTTATTGAACGTGGATTTGAAACTCCTTTCCAAAATTCTTGCGAGGCGTCTCAAACGTGTACTTCCCTCTCTAATTAATAAAGATCAAACAGGTTTCATTAAGGGTCGTAGCTCGCATAACAATGTGCGCAGACTGTTGAAAACAATCCAGTTTTTCAATCAAAAATCAGTGCCTGGCATAGTGGTCTCACTCGATGCTGAAAAGGCATTCGACCACGTTGAATGGTGCTATCTGTTTTTTACTTTGCGGCAATTTGGTTTAAGTGAAAATTTTATAAGTTCGATTAGGCTTCTGTATAGAAGTTCTTACTAATGGGTTGCGGTCCCCCAATTTTTGTGTTTTGAGGGGGACTAGGCAGGGCTGCCCCCTCTCCCCTTTACTTTTTGCCCTGGCAGTAGAGCCGCTAGAGGAGGCGGTGAGAGCCCGGAAGGACATCCACGGCCTGAGTCTAGGACAAAGACAGCACAAAATCACTTTACATGCTGATGACGTTCTGGTTGTATTGACCCAACCTGAAATATCTGTGCCCTCACTCATCAAGACAATTAACAAATTCAGCGACATCTCCGGTTACAGAATCAATTTTAATAAATCAGAAGCGATGCCGCTGGGCACTTTAAAAGAAAAACCTCAGGTCCCTTTTCCATTTCCTTTTAATTGGTCTGCAGAGGGCTTTGTCTATTTAGGGATTAAGATTACATCTGCTTTTGATCAGATATATAAATGTAATTTCACCTCTCTCTTTGAGCGCATCTTCAAAGGGGGGACTTGATCTCCCAGACATAAGAAAGTGTCAGCTTAATGCCCTTATGTGTGTAGCGGCGGACTGGGTGGAAGAACCTGTCTCTCTCTGGCTGATATAGAAAGTTCCATGTCCAACCTCCCTCTGAAAAATTTACTATTCCTGAAAAAAGGTAAAATTCTAAAAATATCCTGTAGTAACCCTCTCACTTTATGTACTGTCAGAGCTTGGCAAATAATTCAAAAGATGGAGGGTAGGTCTGACTTAACATCTCTCTTCACTCCGTTATGTGGCAATCCCCTTTTCCGGCCTGGGACTTTGGACTCTGGTTTTCCTGTGTGGGCAGAAAAAGGCATCTCTATCCTTTCTGATTTGATGGACGGATCAAACCTAATGTCCTTTGACCAGTTAGTAAATAAATATGGAATTCACAGACGTGACTTTTTTCGGTACCTGCAAGTGAGAGATTATATCCTAAAGAACACAACTATACTTGCCAACCAAACTGTCACCGACTGTGAAAAACAATTATTTCAGCCTAAACTTAAAAGCTCTATTAAGATTTGCTATGGTTTATTAAGAGAATATGAAGGCTCAGATTTGGCTCATTTGAAGGGGACATGGGAGAGGGAGTTAGCTTTGGTGATCAGTAACGAGGCCTGGAATGAAACCTGGGAGAACGCAGGGTCTTTGAGTGTGTGTAATAGGGTAAAAGCAATGCAACTTAAGATTTTGCATCGTGTCCATATATCTCCTTCTCAGCGTCACAGATTTAATTCAGACCTTTCTCCGCTCTGCCCTAAGTGTAAAACAGAGGTGGGTAACCTCACTCACTGTCTTTGGTCCTGTAGAAAAATACAACAATTTTGGTTTAGTATAAAAGGTGAATTGGACAAGATCCTTTCTATTATTACTGAATGTAACCCATTGTATATGTTGCTGGGAATGACAAATAACATTAAGAAGAAATGTGAAAGACAACTTTACATGATGCTTACTTTCTGTGCTAGGAAATGTGTCCTCTCAAACTGGATTATAGACAAAGCCACATCAAGAACACAGTGGCAGCGGACTGTTCTTGAATACATTTCACTGGACTTCCTAATGAGTAAGCTATATAATAGGGAAGATGCGTTCTATAAAATATGGGACCCTTATTTGCGGTATGTTGGTCTGGATTTGGCAGCTATTTTTTTGCGGGGCTTTCTGTGATATACAAAGGTCATTTTACCAATAGTGGAATGCCCGTGATTCCTTTCTAAACTTTTTTTTTTTTTATGAGTCTGGCACTTTTGATTTTGAGCTGGGGTGTTGTTGTTGTTGTTGTTGTTATATATTTGGTTCTGTTTTTGTTTTGTGTAAAAAGAAAAAATTAATAAACATATGTTGGAAAAAAAAAGAAGGAAAGGTGATGTAACACAATGGGAAACATACCAAGCTTTTTTGAAACATGTTGCAGGCATCCATTTCAAAATGAACAATATTTGCACAAAAACAACAAAGTCGGTGGGTGGGGGCGGACCGTTCGGTTTTCGTCACCAGTGTCCCGTCGAGATGAGGTGCGTCGCGCAACTGCACATGGGGAGATTATGTAACTCGCTCGACGTGCAACTGCGCATGCGCATTTTGTGTTTTTTTTTTTGTTGTTTTTTAATGTCAATTTTTTTTTTATTAATTGTATTCAGTGTATTTATAGCCTAGTAAGTAAAACATTTTCTGTATTTTACGTTAGGCGCATAAATGTATGTATATGTATATTTTGCCTGTCTAAATAAGCTAACTCCAGGTTAAAAATACTTATCGTTTTATAGTGAGTAGATTTTATACATTATTACGTACGGATGAACAATTTATACATTTACTTACCCATCAAAATAAGCGAACTTCATCAAGTAATTTTTTCAGTGCACACATATGCAGTTACGCGAGGAACCTCATCTCGACAGAAGACCGGCTCTAAATGAAGCCCCTTTATTATTTCTGCTGTTTTAACAGACCACCACCGTCACAGCGAAGCCACGCCCCCTCCACTCTGACAGCTTGTCAATAAACTCAGTTTAGGTGCTAAACAGAAACTGGACATTTTGTTGCTTTTCAAAAGGTTTCACCACTAAAACAAATGTTTCTTTGTTTTTTCTCCTTCCTGGATGAGTGAGACCTTTGGAGCTAATCCACGTTTTAATAGCACGTTTTCAGTCCCGCAGCAGCCTCACGTTCGCTCCTCTCGTTTGGTGACATTTCAGACGTGTTGGCGACACAAAAAAAGTAACACATTTATATAAGCGCTCACAGGCTAACAGCTCAGCTCGGCCTGCCGCTCAAAGATAAAAACAAGCTCCCAGAATCATCTTCAAACAGCGAACACTTACAGGTGAGCGCGGAGTCCGCTTCAGAAAACACCGAGTTCTTCTCAGAAAGAATGCGAGTAAAACACCGACACCAAGTTAGCAGGAAGTGAAGCCGAGGACGGGGAGGAGTCAGTGCCGCCATGGTGCCTTCACGGACCTCACGTCAATTCCACATGCTGCGTTCATGTGCCCCACCTCAATTCCACATGCTGCCTTCACAGGCCCCACCTCAATTCCACATGCTGCCTTCACAGGCCCCACCTCAATTCCACATGCTGCCTTCACAGGCCCCATCTCAATTCCACGTGCTGCGTTCACAGGCCCCACCTCAATTCCACATGCTGCCTTCACAGGCCCCACCTCAATTCCACATGCTGCCTTCACAGGCCCCACTTCAATTCCACGTGCTGCGTTCACAGGCCCCACCTCAATTCCACATGCTGCCTTCACAGGCCCCACTTCAATTCCACGTGCTGCCTTCACAGGCCCCATCTCAATTCCACGTGCTGCCTTCACAGGCCCCATCTCAATTCCACGTGCTGCGTTCACAGGCCCCACCTCAATTCCACATGCTGCCTTCACAGGCCCCACCTCAATTCCACATGCTGCCTTCACAGGCCCCACTTCAATTCCACGTGCTGCCTTCACAGGCCCCACTTCAATTCCACGTGCTGCCTTCACAGGCCCCATCTAAATTCCACGTGCTGCCTTCACAGGCCCCACCTCAATTCCACGTGCTGCCTTCACAGGCCCCATCTAAATTCCACGTGCTGCCTTCACAGGCCCCATCTCAATTCCACGTGCTGCCTTCACAGGCCCCACCTCAATTCCACGTGCTGCCTTCACAGGCCCCATCTCAATTCCACGTGCTACCTTCACAGGCCCCACCTCAATTCCACGTGCTGCCTTCACAGGCCCCATCTCAATTGCACGTGCTGCCTTCACAGGCCCCACCTCAATTCCACGTGCTGTTTTCACAGGCCCCACTTCAATTCCACATGCTGCCTTCACAGGCGCCATCTCAATTCCACGTGCTGCGTTCATGTGCCCCATCTCAATTCCACGTGCTGCGTTCATGTGCCCCACCTGAATTCCACGTGCTGCCTTCACAGGCCCCACCTCAATTCCACGTGCTACCTTCACAGGCCCCATCTCAATTCCATGTGCTGAGTTCATGTGCCCCATCTCAATTCCACATGCTGCCTTCACGGGCCCCACCTGAATTCCACGTACTGCCTTCACAGGCCCCACCTCAATTCCACGTGCTACCTTCACAGGCCCCATCTCAATTCCACGCGCTGCGTTCATGTGCCCCATCTCAATTCCACGTGCTGCGTTCATGTGCCCCACCTCAATTCCACGTGCTGTTTTCACAGGCCCCACCACAATTCCACGTGCTGCCTTCACAGGCCCCATCTCAATTCCACGTGCTGCCTTCACAGGCCCCATCTCAATTCCACGTGCTGCCTTCACAGGCCCCACCTCAATTCCACGTGCTGCCTTCACAGGCCCCATCTCAATTCCACGTGCTGCCTTCACAGGCCCCACCTCAATTCCACGTGCTGCCTTCACAGGCCCCACTTCAATTCCACGTGCTGCCTTCACAGGCCCCATCTCAATTCCACGTGCTGCGTTCATGTGCCCCATCTCAATTCCACGTGCTGCCTTCACAGGCCCCACCTCAATTCCACGTGCTGCGTTCATGTGCCCCATCTGAATTCCACGTGCTGCCTTCACAGGCCCCACTTCAATTCCACGTGCTGCGTTCATGTGCCCCATCTCAATTCCACATGCTGCTTTCACAGGGCCCACCTCAATTCCACGTGCTGCTTTCACAGGCCCCACCTCAATTCCACGTGCTGCCTTCACAGGCCCCATCTCAATTCCACGTGCTGCCTTCACAGGCCCCACCTCAATTCCACGTGCTGCGTTCATGTGCCCCACCTCAATTCCACGTGCTGCGTTCATGTGCCCCACCTCAATTCCACGTGCTGCCTTCACAGGCCCCACCTCAATTCCACGTGCTGCCTTCACAGGCCCCATCTCAATTCCACGTGCTGCCTTCACAGGCCCCATCTCAATTCCACGTGCTGCGTTCATGTGCCCCACCTCAATTCCACGTGCTGTTTTCACAGGCCCCACCTCAATTCCACGTGCTGCCTTTACAGGCCCCATCTCAATTCCACATGCTGCTTTCACAGGGCCCACCTCAATTCCCCTCATTACCCCATCCCTGTAGAGACGGTGCCTGCTCCCAGACTACCAATAACCAGCAAAAATCTATTTAAGCATAAAAATTCAAAAAGAAAAAATAATATAGCACCTTCAACTGCACCACAGACTAAAACAGTTAAATGTGGTCTATTAAACATTAGGTCTCTCTCTTCTAAGTCCCTGTTGGTAAATGATATAATAATTGATCAACATATTGATTTATTCTGCCTAACAGAAACCTGGTTACAGCAGGATGAATATGTTAGTTTAAATGAGTCAACACCCCCGAGTCACACTAACTGTCAGAATGCTCGTAGCACGGGCCGGGGTGGAGGATTAGCAGCAATCTTCCATTCCAGCTTATTAATTAATCCAAAACCCAGACAGAGCTTTAATTCATTTGAAAGCTTGTCTCTTAGTCTTGTCCATCCAAATTGGAAGTCCCAAAAACCAGTTTTATTTGTTATTATCTATCGTCCACCTGGTCGTTACTGTGAGTTTCTCTGTGAATTTTCAGACCTTTTGTCTGACTTAGTGCTTAGCTCAGATAAGATAATTATAGTGGGCGATTTTAACATCCACACAGATGCTGAGAATGACAGCCTCAACACTGCATTTAATCTATTATTAGACTCTATTGGCTTTGCTCAAAAAGTAAATGAGTCCACCCACCACTTTAATCATATCTTAGATCTTGTTCTGACTTATGGTATGGAAATAGAAGACTTAACAGTATTCCCTGATAACTCCCTTCTGTCTGATCATTTCTTAATAACATTTACATTTACTCTGATGGACTACCCAGCAGTGGGGAATAAGTTTCATTACACTAGAAGTCTTTCAGAAAGCGCTGTAACTAGGTTTAAGGATATGATTCCTTCTTTATGTTCTCTAATGCCATATACCAACACAGTGCAGAGTAGCTACCTAAACTCTGTAAGGGAGATAGAGTATCTCGTCAATAGTTTTACATCCTCATTGAAGACAACTTTGGATGCTGTAGCTCCTCTGAAAAAGAGAGCTTTAAATCAGAAGTGTCTGACTCCGTGGTATAACTCACAAACTCGTAGCTTAAAGCAGATAACCCGTAAGTTGGAGAGGAAATGGCGTCTCACTAATTTAGAAGATCTTCACTTAGCCTGGAAAAAGAGTCTGTTGCTCTATAAAAAAGCCCTTCGTAAAGCTAGGACATCTTTCTACTCATCACTAATTGAAGAAAATAAGAACAACCCCAGGTTTCTTTTCAGCACTGTAGCCAGGCTGACAAAGAGTCAGAGCTCTATTGAGCTGAGTATTCCATTAACTTTAACTAGTAATGACTTCATGACTTTCTTTGCTAACAAAATTTTAACTATTAGAGAAAAAATTACTCATAACCATCCCAAAGACGTATCGTTATCTTTGGCTGCTTTCAGTGATGCCGGTATTTGGTTAGACTCTTTCTCTCCGATTGTTCTGTCTGAGTTATTCTCATTAGTTACTTCATCCAAACCATCAACATGTTTATTAGACCCCATTCCTACCAGGCTGCTCAAGGAAGCCCTACCATTATTTAATGCTTCGATCTTAAATATGATCAATCTATCTTTGTTAGTTGGCTATGTACCACAGGCTTTTAAGGTGGCAGTAATTAAACCATTACTTAAAAAGCCATCACTTGACCCAGCTATCTTAGCTAATTATAGGCCAATCTCCAACCTTCCTTTTCTCTCAAAAATTCTTGAAAGGGTAGTTGTAAAACAGCTAACTGATCATCTGCAGAGGAATGGTCTATTTGAAGAGTTTCAGTCAGGTTTTAGAATTCATCATAGTACAGAAACAGCATTAGTGAAGGTTACAAATGATCTTCTTATGGCCTCGGACAGTGGACTCATCTCTGTGCTTGTTCTGTTAGATCTCAGTGCTGCTTTTGATACTGTTGACCATAAAATTTTATTACAGAGATTAGAGCATGCCATAGGTATTAAAGGCACTGCGCTGCGGTGGTTTGAATCATATTTGTCTAATAGATTACAATTTGTTCATGTAAATGGGGAATCTTCTTCACAGACTAAAGTTAATTATGGAGTTCCACAAGGTTCTGTGCTAGGACCAATTTTATTCACTTTATACATGCTTCCCTTAGGCAGTATTATTAGACGGTATTGCTTAAATTTTCATTGTTACGCAGATGATACCCAGCTTTATCTATCCATGAAGCCAGAGGACACACACCAATTAGCTAAACTGCAGGATTGTCTTACAGACATAAAGACATGGATGACCTCTAATTTCCTGCTTTTAAACTCAGATAAAACTGAAGTTATTGTACTTGGCCCCACAAATCTTAGAAACATGGTGTCTAACCAGATCCTTACTCTGGATGGCATTACCCTGACCTCTAGTAATACTGTGAGAAATCTTGGAGTCATTTTTGATCAGGATATGTCATTCAAAGTGCATATTAAACAAATATGTAGGACTGCTTTTTTGCATTTACGCAATATCTCTAAAATCAGAAAGGTCTTGTCTCAGAGTGATGCTGAAAAACTAATTCATGCATTTATTTCCTCTAGGCTGGACTATTGTAATTCATTATTATCAGGTTGTCCTAAAAGTTCCCTAAAAAGCCTTCAGTTAATTCAAAATGCTGCAGCTAGAGTACTGACGGGGACTAGAAGGAGAGAGCATATCTCACCCATATTGGCCTCTCTTCATTGGCTTCCTGTTAATTCTAGAATAGAATTTAAAATTCTTCTTCTTACTTATAAGGTTTTGAATAATCAGGTCCCATCTTATCTTAGGGACCTC
Organism: Thalassophryne amazonica; assembly: GCF_902500255.1. Lineage (NCBI taxonomy): Eukaryota > Metazoa > Chordata > Actinopteri > Batrachoidiformes > Batrachoididae > Thalassophryne > Thalassophryne amazonica. The sequence goes on from NC_047118.1 coordinate 82,508,164, forward strand.
GTAGTACCATATTACCCCAATAGAGCGCTTCGCTCTCAGACTGCAGGCTTACTTGTAGTTCCTAGGGTTTGTAAGAGTAGAATGGGAGGCAGAGCCTTCAGCTTTCAGGCTCCTCTCCTGTGGAACCAGCTCCCAATTCAGATCAGGGAGACAGACACCCTCTCTACTTTTAAGATTAGGCTTAAAACTTTCCTTTTTGCTAAAGCTTATAGTTAGGGCTGGATCAGGTGACCCTGAACCATCCCTTAGTTATGCTGCTATAGACGTAGACTGCTGGGGGGTTCCCATGATGCACTGTTTCTTTTTCTTTTTGCTCTGTATGCACCACTCTGCATTTAATCATTAGTGATCGATCTCTGCTCCCCTCCACAGCATGTCTTTTTCCTGGTTCTCTCCCTCAGCCCCAACCAGTCCCAGCAGAAGACTGCCCCTCCCTGAGCCTGGTTCTGCTGGAGGTTTCTTCCTGTTAAAAGGGAGTTTTTCCTTCCCACTGTAGCCAAGTGCTTGCTCACAGGGGGTCGTTTTGACCGTTGGGGTTTTACATAATTATTGTATGGCCTTGCCTTACAATATAAAGCGCCTTGGGGCAACTGTTTGTTGTGATTTGGCGCTATATAAAAAAATTGATTGATTGATTGATTGATAATTTGAATATGTTTGGACGATTTAGAAATACAGCTGCTATAACAGTAAGTATTATGAGCAAAGCTTCAGCCTATACCTTTTTGGTCAAGTGATTTATTTATTTTTAAATTGCTGCTATTATGATTATTTTTTGTTGTGATGACACTGAATCTATCTATCATGTCCACTAAATTCATTGTATTTTATATTGTAATAATATTGTTCCTTTTATTTTTTTAACCAATTTTAATGTCAACAATTCCGACACATAAAATGTTTTTGTACCTGTACCACTAGAGAAAATTATATGTTCATTTATGCTGGAAAAGTACTATACCATATGAATTCTAATCATATTAGGGACACAAAAAGGTCTGTTGATGGATCATTAGTGGCAAAATCAGGTTTAGGATTTCAATAAAATATTAATAAAACCCAATAATATTCACTCACTTTAGATCACGTGCCACAGATCATCAAGAGAGGGCCAGGATTATTTTCTGATAGAAGAGGCAGAAAGTTGTTTTCGAGTTCCTCAGACCTGCACCTCAAAGTCTACATGACTATCAATTGAAGTCCACTTTTTTGTTGTTTTTCACAAATACAGCAGAGTCCAAACTAGAGTTTGAAGATAATGAAACAAATTGCCAAATGGGTTCTTTCCCTTAATTTTCACCTGAATTTAATCATGTGAAGATGAAACACACTGTAAAGTATTCATGAGGAACTCAGTCAGTAATTATGTCATCTGTAGCTTCATTCTTCCTCCACCTTCTTCTGTTGAGGTCCCTGCTGGCTGATGAAAAGCATCATCTGGAGACTAAAGTCAGGCAGCTGGAGGAGGAGCTTGAGGAGGAGCAGGCAAGCATGGAGACCCTCAATAACCAGCTGAGAAAGACCCAACAACTGGTAAGACAGTGGAGCAGCCATGAGGGTCACTGTGATGACCCACGATCAGCTGTTTCATGGCAAGGTGACCGTACGGTATTTCAACATTTTCTCTTTTTTGAGGTCACACGGACCTCTGAGTCTGTGACTGTATGGACTTTTTTTTTTGGCAAAATGAACTTAGAAATCACAGTGATGGTAAGTCTTTGTCTGTGATTCTTACTGACTAGTTGGTCAGTGTCACAAACGATCAGTAGTCTTGTTCTAACTGAGAGATGACTCACACCAGGGGCCTCTTTTATCAAACTCTGTCGACTCATGACTCAAACTGCATCTACACACAAAGGCAGAAATGGGAATATGCATTTGTTTTGCAAGGACCTGTAAAGAAATACATACACATGGTCACTTCTTATGAATCTCAATCATCATGAAATGGTTTGCTCTGTGCAAACCTGATTTCCACTCTCATCTTGAGCCATGAATGGATTTAGATTAGGTCAGGTCTGAGAGCGTCCACTGCTACCACACAATGTCACATGGAACCGTCTCAGGTCCTGGATGGCAACCATCCAAGCAGGCAACTGGTCCATTGCAACCTCTTAAATATCACCATCTATTTGCTGCAGACAGAAGGTGAATGTAACCGTGATGTGCAGTGAAGTAAACCTCAAAAGACTTTTAGTGACAGACGCTAGAACCTTCCTGTAAGAGCCTCCCATGCTGGTGACTATGAGGTGAGGCACAGAGGGGCAGCACAGGTTACAACTGAACACAGGATTTGGTACCGAGTACCAAAGACATTCAGTTGTCACTTTGGGTCACTGGTTAGCCTCTAACCAGATAGTAATGCTGCGTTCACACCGCACATGACGTGACGCCACAAATTTGCTTCCCTCGCCTGGCGATGGACGTGCCACCATCGCCCAGTGTGTCGCACTGCTTGGCCGGAAACTTTCGCTACAAAACTTGGCCTGCGTCATCAAATAGGAGGAGCTTCCATTCCACTCGCTATTGCTCGCATCGCGTGCGGTGTGAACACGGCTTAAGACAAGATGCACTTGAATCATTGATCTCCTGAAAAGACAGGGGAGGTGATGGTCTACTGGTTAAGCGTTGGGCTTGAGATCAGAGGATCCTCAGTTCAAATCCCAGCCTGACCGGAAAATCACTAAGGGCCCTTGGGCAAGGTCCTTAATCCCCTAATTGCTCCCGGTGTGTAGTGGGCGCCTTTCATGGCAACAGCCTCACATTGGCGTGAATGTGAGGTATTGATGTGTAAAGTGCTTTGAGCATCTGATGCAGATGGAATAGTGCTATATAAATACAGTCCATTTACCATATCTGCAATATCTGCAACACTTTATGTGCAGCAGACACATTTGTGATGGCTGACTTCAGGAAGTCATTGAACTCCTGGATCATAGTCTTGATCAGGGACAATAAGAAGCCCCAGATACTCTGACTCCTCACTCAGCTTCTCAAGTGTTGCAGTCAGTGTACCTACTGATTCCACAAAGAAAGATCAAAGTATTATCTAAGAAGTCAAGATCAGTAAATCTTAAAGTCACCTAAGCCACCATTTTCCACAACCCTACCCAGATCATACAAGTATTAACAGTGCAGGAGACAGAACACATCACTGTCAAACGCCAGTTTTCACTAGGAAAAATCCAGTTTCTTTCCCCCGTTCCATGCAGCACTCTCAGTACCTGTGTACAGCCTGGCTTTGATGTCCAGCAGCTGCTGATGGATTCCTCATATTCTTAGGATGTCCCACAGAGCAACCCAGTCAGCTGAATCTAACACTGGCAAAGATCACAGGCTGCAAAGAAGCACTGTCATGTTTCATTTAATTAGTACAAAAGGATAGGATATAGTTTATAGGCTACATGATTCATTCATTGGCTGACTTTGTGGATATGAAACCAGACTGTTTCAGTCCCTGTAACTGGTACACAAATAATGAATGTTTATGAGTACAATGGTATTTCATGAGGTAAAATGATGATTCAGTGATTCTTTCCATTGCAAAAATGAAAACATAATAATAAAAACATTCATCATTTGTTTTATATAACACCTAACAATCCTGACAATGTAGTCTGTACATGATGCCGTGTACAGACTACTGCTTGCTTTCCTCAGTCCAGCAAAAAATCGTGACAGAAATTTGAAGCGCTAATCTGACAGCACTTCTTCAGGTAGAGACGCCCCAGCGAATACTGCAAATGCTTCCAGGCGGCTTACGGCGTACTTGATTTGTTTGCTTGTTACAAGAATGAGCACTGTTAATAAAACAAACCCCGTCATGTTTGTTTTTAAGATAAGCGCCGTCACCACTAGTGCGAGCGTGCAGTGGAGGTCTCGTGCAATGGCGCAAAACATATGAAACCAAAGTTGCACAGTCAATGGAACTAAATTTGCACGGTCAATGGAACACAATGGCAAATGGGACGAATGATCCATATCATGTGACATACAAACCACCAATCAAATGACAAGGCATTATTTACTGTATTATTTAGGCATTATATAATACTAAGCCCTCTGAAGAATAATCCTTGTAAGCACCTTTTCTGGCACCAAGAACCATCCGGACTGTTTCATTCACCCACTCTGCACCATGGTTTACACCTCAGCTCCGCCTCCTCAAAGCTAAAGGTCAACAATTTGGAAAGTGTCTACAACAGGGGTGGCCAAGTTCGGTCCTTGAGAGCCACCTTCCTGACACTCTTAGTTGTCTCCCTGCTCCAACACACCTGAATCCAATGAAAGACTCGTTAGCAGACTTTTAATGAGCCTGGTCATGTGTCACCCCTGGTCTACAATAAAACTGGTCTAACTATTCGCAAGGAAATGTATCATCACCACATTCTTCATTATAAGGACTCAATCAATACAGCCAAATCACAGTATTATGCAGGTCTCATTAGCTCTGATGATGGCAATCCTCGGACTTTGTTCTCGTTAATACCTCCCTCCGCCCACCAGACTCTTTTCCCTCGCACTTCTACTCTGCTGATCAGTGTAACACACTTATGAACTTTTTCAATACAAAAATTGATCATATCCACCAGCAACTAACCTCTAGAGCCTCCTGCAGTTCAACCGCTCCTGCAGTTCAACCCCTCCTGTCTTCCCAGTCCCCACCTCTCAGCCACTTTCAAGTTTCCACCTTCCATCCTCTGCTGATATATCTGAATTTATTGGGAAATCGAAATCATCCACTTGTCAATTAGATCCCTCCCCTAATCAAAGCCCGTCTCCCCTCCCTGTTACCTCTGATTACTGCCATCATCCACTCCTCCCTCACATCTGGTTTTGTTCCATCACCTTCCTAACTGCCATTCTCAAGAAACCTGGCTCAGATCTGAATAATTTCAGCAACCTTTGTCCTATTTCCAACTTGTCATTCATTACAAATATCTTGGAAAAACAGTTGCATCTCAAGTTCACTCACATCTCTCCAATAACAGTCTATGCGAACAGTTCCAGTCTGGTTTCCGTCCCCACCACAGCACAGAAACGTCTATAGATAAAATAGTCAATGACCTCCTGATGGCAGCAGTTCTGCACTCCTGTCCATCCTCGTCCTCCTCAGCCTGAGTGCAGCTTTTGACACTATTTCCCATTCCATCCTCCTTCATAGACTGGCATCTATTGGTTTAACATGCACTCCCTTAGACTAGTTTTTGTCTTATCTCTCTGGCCACACTCAGCACATTCAATTAAAAACATTCACATCACACCCATCTCCCAGCTCCTCTGGTGTTGCCCAAGGCTGTGTCCTTGGTCCCATCCTTTTCATTACTTCACTATCTTCTCCCCCTCGGTAATACAGTATATTTCAGAAAAATAACATTCAATTTCATTGCTATGTGGATGACACCCAGCTCTACCTTTCCACCAAACCCGCCTCCATCCTCCCTCCTACCTCCATCTTTGATTGCTTGCGGAGGGCAGAGCAGATCCGAAGACGGAGAAGCAGGAAGGAGAAAGAGAGGGCAAAGTTCTTCCAGGACCCCTTCAAGTTTGCCAGGAGCCTCCTCGAAGAGAAAAAGAACGGGAGGCTGGAAGCCACAGCACAGGAGCTTGAAGAACACCTGAAAAGCCAGTTAAGTGATCCTGCGAGGAATATTCCTCTTGGGTCACCAGGATATGTGCCCCGCCCTGCTGAGCCTGAATCTCAGTTCGACACAACACCACCAAGGTGGACTGAGATCAGGCAGGTGGTGGACAAAGCAAGATCTGCGTCAGCTCCAGGCCTGAATGGCGTGCCCTACAGGGTATACAAGAGCTGCCCGATGGTACTGAAGCTCCTTTGGAGGCTGATGAGAGCTGCCTGGAAGACCCAAGCCATCCCATCTGAGTGGACCAGGGCAATAACTACCTTCATCCCAAAAGAACCGGATTCCCGTAACATCAACCAGTTCAGAGGAATTGCCCTACTGAATGTGGAAGGGAAGATTTTCTTCTCAGTGGTGGCGAACAGAGTGACCAGCTATCGCCTAGAAAACAACTACATTGACACCAGCTGTCAAAAGGCAGGCATTCCAGGATTCCCAAGCTGTGTGGAGCACTCAACCATGATTTGGAACCAGATTCAGTCAGCCAAGCGTGAGAAGTCAGACCTGCATGTTGTCTGGCTGGATCTGGAAAATGCCTATGGTTCGGTCCCTCACCAGCTCATCACTTTTGCCTTGGAGTTCTTCTACATCCCAACCTGCATCCAGAAGCTGGTATCCAACTACTTCAACAGTTTGCAAGTTTGCTATGCCACACAGGATGCTACCACCAACTGGCAACAGCTTGAGAAAGGCATCGCAATGGGCTGCTCAATCTCTCCCATCATCTTCATGGCAGCCTTCAAGGTGATTCTGATTGGCAGTAGGCAAATGGGGCGAGGGATAAGAACGTGGTCTGGACAACGGCTACCAGCCCTGCGGAGTTACATGGACGACGTAACAAGCCTACTGCAAACAGCACCATGTACTGCCAGACTTTTAAGGAGGTTCGAAGAACTCCTCAGATGGGCGAGAATGAGGATCAAGCCATCAAAGTCCCGCAGTCTGTCGATCCGGAAGGGAGCTAGGAATGACCTCATCTCCTTCACAGTGGATGGAGGAAAGATTCCATTGTTGGCTGATCAACCAGTCCAAAGCCTGGGAAGGCTGTATACGGCGGAGCTGTCTGATACTCATATGCCTGCCACCATCATGCAGCAACTTACGGATGGGCTGGAGAGGATCAACAAGTGCCACCTCCCAGGGAAGCTTAAAGTCTGGTGCTATCAGTTCACCCTTTATCAGCGCCTGATGTGGCCCCTGAAGCTGTGTGAGATCACCTCATCCACAGTAATGAAGATGGATGCTAAAGCCAATAGCTTCATATGTAAGTGGCTTGGACTACCTCGAAGCCTCTCCAACATTGGCCTTGGGAAGAACACGCTGCAGCTGCCACTGAAGTCTATTAACCTAGGCTACAGACAAGAGAAGGCCAAGCTCATGCTAGAGATAAGAGACTCAACTGACCCGTTTGTAAGAAACATCAAGGCACCAGTGCGAACAGGACACAAGTGGAAGGCAGAGGACGCTGTTGACCAGGCCATCAGCAGGTTCGAGCACAAAGAAGTGGTGGGTAGGGTACAGTCAGGGAGAGCAGGCTTGGGGTGGGGAACAGCCCCCAAGTTTTGGTCCAAGGCTACAAGAAAGGAGAGGAAAGAGTTGGTGATTGAGGAGGTGGTCAGGCATGAGGAGGAGCAATACAAGATCAAGGCGCTCAGCCAGCCACAGCAAGGGCGATGGACAACTTGGGAAGGAGTCATCAGTAGGACCATCAAGTGGTCCGACTTGTGGAAGATGCCTCAAGCAAGGCTTAGTTTCCTCATTCGGGCCACGTATGACACCCTCCCCAGCCCAAGCAATGTGAGCCAGTGGTATGGCTCAGAGGAAAGCTGCCAGCTCTGCAATGCCCCAAACCCAAGCTTCCAACATATCCTGTCTAGTTGCAAGACAGCTCTGGCGCAGGGCAGGTATAGGTGGCGGCATGATCTGGTTCTGCGGAAGCTGGCAGAAGTCCTTGAAGCGCGGAGAATGGAAGCAGCCAAAGACCCTCCTTCTAAGACTTGGACGTTCATCAGCTTTGTTAGACAAGGGGCCGGAGCTCAGACCATCAGCCAGAGGGAAAGATCACTGCTAACACCTGGATGCAACTGGAACTTAAGGGTGGATCTTGATCAGCAGCTCAAGTTCCCCCCAGAGATTACCACCACCTCCCTGAGGCCAGATGTCATTCTGTGGTCCTCTGATGTCAAGACAGCGATCCTGGCAGAGCTAACTGTCCCTTGGGAGGGAGGAATGGAGGCTGCCTGTGAAAGGAAGAGAGACAAATACACCGACCTGGTAGCCGAGTGCCGGGAAGCTGGATGGTCCACAACTATCTACCCTGTGGAGGTTGGCTGCAGGGGGATCATCAGAACATCCATCCAGCGCCTTCTCAGGAAGATTGGAGTGTCTGGAACAAGGCTGAAGAGGGCATCTAGGGACCTGGCAGAAGAGGCGGAAAGAGCCAGCTTCTGGTTGTGGTTGCGTAGGAAGGACAGGTCGTGGGGGAAAGAGGGATCCTAGAGGTGACTGCAGGGGGCGGCACGGAGACATCCCTGTCGTTGCTCCACCACCGTGAGATGTTCCGGGATTAATGGAGTGAAACATCAATGAAGGGTGGCTCCCGGCTGATGACCCTGCAGTTACCCCGTTGGCACCGGCGGAGGTGCGTCAGGCGGAAACGCCATGCAGGTAGAGCTTACCTGTGCTTCCATCTTGCAGGAAATCAAATCCTGGTTTTCCTCTAACTTTCTCAAACTCAACAGTGACAAAACTGAGGTTCTCCTCGTTGGTTCTAAATGCACTCTCGCAAAAGCTAGCAGCTTCACTATTACTATTGGCAACTCCTCTGTCTCCCCATCCCCTCAGATCAAGACTCTGGGTGTCGTCCTCGATGGTACTTTGTCATTTCAAACCCACATCATTAACATCATCTGGTCTGCATATTTCCATCTTCGAAACATTAATCGTCTATGTCCGTCACTCACTTGTGTCAGCACTGCCATCTTGGTCCACTCTCTGGTCACCTCCCACCTGGATTATTGCAACTCTCTTCTCTTTGGTCTTCCTCAAAAGCTTCTTCATAAGCTCCAGCTGGTTCAGAATGCAGCAGCTCAGATCATCACATGAACACCATTCATTCACCACATCATCCCCATTCTTCAACAACTTCAATGGCTTCCAATCACTCACTGCATTGACTATAAAATCATCCTTCTAACCTTCAAGGCCCTCTATAACCTTGCTACTCCATACCTCATTGAACTTCTTCACACACACATGTGGCCGCACCCTCAGATCATCATCTTCTGTCAGCCTCACCATTCTTCCTGCCCACTTGACCACCATGGGATTTAGAGCTTTCAGCTGCTCTGCCCCCACCTTTGGAACTCCCTCCCACCTGACAACCGTAACATTGACTCTGGTTATATTCAAACCATGTCTCAAAACCCACCTGTATGAGAAAACCTATTCACCCTGATTTCCACTCATTCACTGCATAACGTTTGTCTTGTTTTAAATTGTTATATAATTTCTTATGTACTGTTAATGTCCTTTTAAGTTTTTAATTCTAATTTGTTTATTGTTATTATGCTTTTATATCTGCTTATTGTAATGAAAGGTGCCTATAAATGGAATGTATTATTATTATTATTGCTATTATTATTATTATTATTATTATTATTATTATACCATTCTCTTAGACGACAGCAATTTTTTTTCTGAAGAAGCTCAGCTCCAGTGCCATAGACCACTGACTCGTTCCTTGCCCTTAGCTGTTCTACTAACTTTGCAGTCTCACTAACATTTGGTGTTTCACAGTTGACTGGAGAATCAGCCTCAAGAACTCCGACACTTGAGATGTCTATCGTCCCAGTAAGAAGCTCAGCCTTATGCAACTGCTCATATTTGCTGGCCCCACAGGACAGTATCAGTCACATCAGGCATCAGTCAGGACTGAAGCTTCATCTACCATAACTGAGGTGGGACATGTAGTATTGGACAAGTGAAGTCATTGGAGTCCTCTGTAAGCAAGCTGGTCACTAAACCAAAGACATCTGATCAGTCAGCTGATCAGGCTCCTCTAACAAACTTGTCAAAATGTATCCACACTCACATGAACACAGGACCAAATGCAATACATCCACGTGCACGACTGCACAAGGGTGTCGTAATAATAATAATGTTAATAATAATATTGTTCTTCTCTCGGCTGCTCCCATTAGGGGGCGCCACAGCACCTCATCTGTCTCCATCTCACCCGGTCCTCTGTGTCTTCCTCTGCCACACCAACCACCTGCGTGTCCTCCCTCAGCACAGCCATAAACCTCCTCTTTGGCCTCCCTCTTCTCCTCCTTCCCGGTGGCTCCATCCTCAGCATCCTTCTCCCTATATACCCCAGGTCCCTCCTCTGCACATGTCCAAACCTTCTCAATCTCACCTCTCTGATTTTGTCTCCAAACTGTCCTTCCTGTATTATCCCTCTGATATGTTCATTCCTAATCCTGTCCGTCCTCATCACTGTTGTGAAAGTGTAGTGACACGGACCCACAACAGGGGGCGCAAATGAACGGTCAATAGATGAGCCAAAAAGTAACAATTTAATGTTGTGAAGGTGCACAACGAATATACAGACAATCTCAGAATTTGATAACAGTCAATCCACAAAGGTGACGTGTGGGCAGGCTCGAGCATAGAAGACGTCTGGCCTGAGAAGGGCCGGAACCACACGATTTCCGCTGCCACCGAACCTGGTGAATACTGGAGCCGCCAAGTCCCGAATTCCCAGGTGATCACCGTCCCCGACTGTCGGATCTGGTACTGCTGGCGAAGAGCAAAAACAGTCAAGTGTGGGTGTGTGTACACCCCGTAACAACAACGGTGGGAATGCCACCTCCACCTCTAATACACACTCGTGCAGCGTCTGTTTAACCACTTATCTGACGGGACGTAGGACGAAACAGTCGCGACCCACGCCGGTCCTCTGGTAAGACAGCTGCAACACAATCAATCAATACAGGCAGAGAAAGTTACCTCCATAGAAGTACGATATCTCGGCGATGAGGTGGAGATGACGTCTGGGTTTTATGGAGTGAGATGATGAAGAATGAGTGACAGCTGTCAGGAAATAATGAGTGACAGCTGTCACTCCCGGCTGTGTCAGTGGCAGCAGCGCCCTCTCGTGCCTGAAGCCTTCACTTCAGGCAGGGCGCCCTCTGGTGGTAGGCCAGCAGTACCTCCTCTTCTGGCGGCCCACACAACAGGACCCCCCCCCCCAACGGGCGCCTCCTGGTGCCCGACCAGGCTTATCGGGGTGTCGACGGTAGAAATCGGCCAGGAGGGCCGGATCCAGGATGAAGCTCCTCTTCACCCAGGAGCGTTCTTCGGGTCCATACCCCTCCCAGTCCACCAGATATTGGAACCCCCGGCCCATTCGACGGACGTCCAGGAGCCGGCGCACTGTCCAAGCCGGCTCCCCGTCAACGATCCGGGCAGGAGACGGCGCCGGACCGGGAGCACAGAGGGGTGAGGTGTGGTGAGGCTTGATCCTGGACACATGAAAGACTGGGTGGATCCGCAGTGAAGCCGGGAGTTGGAGCTTCACTGCGGCAGGACTGAGGATTTTGAGGATTCTGTATGGTCCAATATACCCTCCACCACGGGAAACAATGGGGGCTGATACCCCAAACACACCTCAAACGGGGAGAGGCCGGTGGCAGAGGACACCTGGCTGTTATGCGCATACTCGATCCAGGCCAGATGTTCACTCCAGGCCGTCGGGTGTGCGTACGTCACACAGCGCAGGGCTTGCTCCAATTCCTGATTGGCCCGTTCTGCCTGTCCATTGGTCTGCGGGTGATACCCGGACGAGAGGCTCACAGTGGCCCCCAGTTCCCGGCAGAAGCTCCTCCAGACGTGTGAGGAGAACTGGGGACCACGATCAGAGATGATATCCGTAGGTATCCCATGCAGACGGACGACGTGGTGGACCAGGAGGTCTGCTGTCTCCTGGGCTGTTGGGAGCTTCGGGAGGGCCACGAAGTGGGCTGCCTTGGAGAATCGGTCCACTATCGTGAAGATGGTGGTGTTGCCCTGAGACGGCGGGAGGCCTGTGACGAAATCCAGGCCGATATGGGACCAGGGGCGATGAGGCACAGGAAGCGGCTGGAGAAGCCCTTGGGACCTCTTGTGGTCTGCCTTGCCCCTGGCACGGGTGGTGCAGGCCTGGATGTACTCCCAGACATCGGCCTCCATAGACGCCCACCAGAAGCGCTGCCGGACAACTGCCACGGTCCTTCGCACCCCTGGATGACAGGAGAGCTTGGAACCGTGACAGAAGTCCAAGACTGCAGCTCTGGCCTCTGGTGGGACGTACAGACGATTCTTTGGACCGGTTCCGGGGTCCGGGCTCCGTGCCAGGGCCTCCCGGACGGTCTTCTCCACGTCCCAGGTGAGGGTGGCCACGATAGTGGACTCCGGAATGATGGGCTCCGGTGGATCCGACAGCACAGTTTTGACTTCGTCTTCGTGTACCTCTGGTTCTTGGTCCCGGGGCGATAGGTGAGCCGGAAGTCAAAACGTCCGAAGAACAGTGACCAGCGGGCTTGCCTGGGGTTCAGCCGCTTGGCGGTCCTGATATACTCCAGGTTCCGATGGTCAGTGAAAACCGTGAACGGCACAGACGCTCCCTCCAACAGGTGTCTCCACTCCTCAAGAGCCTCTTTCACCGCAAGGAGTTCTCGATTGTCGATGTCATAGTTCCGTTCAGCCGGGGTCAACCTGCGAGAAAAGTAGGCACACGGGTGAAGAACCTTATCGGTCTCTCCGCTCTGGGATAGCACGGCTCCTATCCCTGAGTCAGAGGCGTCCACTTCAACCACGAACTGGCGGCTAGTGTCGGGCTGCACCAAAACTGGCACAGTAGAGAACCGTCGTTTCAACTCCTTGAACGCGGCTTCGCACCAATCCGACCAGGTGAAGGGGACTTTTGGAGAGGTCAGGGCTGTCAGGGGGCTAACTACCTGACTGTAGCCCTTAATGAACCTCCTATAGAAATTAGCGAAGCCGAGGAACTGTTGCAGCTTCCTACGGCTTGTTGGTTGGGGCCAGTCTCTCACCGCCGCAACCTTGGCCGGATCAGGGGCGACGGAGTTAGAGGAGATGATAAACCCGAGGAAGGACAAAGACGTGCGGTGAAACTCGCACTTCTCGCCCTTCACAAACAGTCGGTTCTCTAACAACCGCTGCAGGACCTGACGTACATGCTGGACATGGGTCTCAGGATCCGGAGAAAAGATGAGAATATCGTCCAGATATACGAAGACGAATCGGTGCAGGAAGTCCCGCAAAACGTCGTTAACCAAGGCTTGGAACGTCGCGGGGGCGTTGGTGAGGCCGAACGGCATGACCAGGTACTCAAAGTGACCTAACGGGATGTTAAATGCCGTCTTCCATTCGTCTCCCTTCCGGATCCGAACCAGTTGATACGCATTTCTAATATCCAGCTTAGTAAAGATTTTGGCTCCATGCAGGGGGATGAACACGGAATCCAACAATGGCAATGGGTATAGGTTGCGAACCGTAATCTCATTCAGCCCCCTGTAATCAATGCATGGACGGAGTCCGCCATCTTTCTTGCCCACAAAAAAGAAACCTGCCCCCATCGGGGAGGTGGAGTTCCGGATCAGCCCGGCAGCTAATGAGTCCCAGATGTAGGTCTCCATTGATTCGCGCTCAGGTCGTGAGAGGTTGTACAGCCTGCTGGACGGGAACTCAACGCCTGGAACCAAATCAATGGCACAATCATACGGACGGTGCGGGGGAAGGGTGAGTGCCAGATCCTTGCTGAAGACGTCGGATGCGGATGACGTTTTGCTCGGACATCAAATCCAGCCGAGCGGTAAAGGCGGTGAGGATTTGCTGCAACTCACCGAGCACGCCTCCTGCAGACGCCTGTGCACCCTGCTCTTCCATTGGCTGTCCAACAGATGGGTTACGCCCCTCGGGATCCATGACGCTGGCCGAGATATCCTGTTGTGAAAGTGTAGTGACACGGACCCACAACAGGGGGCGCAAATGAACGGTCAATAGATGAGCCAAAAAGTAACAATTTAATGTTGTGAAGGTGCACAACGAATATACAGACAATCTCAGAATTTGATAACAGTCAATCCACAAAGGTGACGTGTGGGAAGGCTCGAGGATAGAAGACGTCTGTCCTGAGAAGAGCCGGAACCACACAATTTCCGCCGCCACCGAACCTGGTGAATACTGGAGCCGCCAAGTCCCGAATTCCCAGGTGATCACCGTCCCCGACTGTCGGATCTGGTACTGCTGGCGAAGAGCAAAAACAGTCAAGTGTGGGTGTGTGTACACCCCGTAACAACAACGGTGGGAATGCCACCTCCACCTCTAATACACACTCGTGCAGCGTCTGTGTAACCACTTATCTGACAGGACGTAGGACGAAACAGTCGCGACCCACGCCGATCCTCTGGTAAGACAGCTGCAACACAGTCAATCAATACAGGCAGAGAAAGTTACCTCCATAGAAGTACGATATCTTGGCGATGAGGTTGAGATGACGTCTGGGTTTTATGGAGTGAGATGATGAAGAATGAGTGACAGCTGTCAGGAAATAATGAGTGACAGCTGTCACTCCCGGCTGTGTCCGTGGCGGCAGCGCCCTCTCGTGCCTGAAGCCCACACTTCAGGCAGGGCGCCCTCTGGTGGTGGGCCAGCAGTACCTCCTCTTCTGGCGGCCCACACAACAATCACTCCCCAAAAAAAGTTCCAGCATCTTCAGCTCTGCCTCCTGTTTTTTTTTTTTTGTTTGTTTGTTTTTTGTTTTTTTGTTAACGCCACTGTCTCTAAGCCGTACAACATAGCTAGTCTCAGAACTATCTTGTAAACTTTCACCTTCACTCTTACAGATATCCTTCTGTCACAAATCACTTCCTGCCACCTTTCTCCACCCACTCCACCCTGCCTGCACTCTCTTTTTCACCTCTTTACTACACTCTCCATTACTTTGGACAGTTGACCCCAAGTATATAAACTCATCTCCCTTAACCAACTCAACTCCTTGTAACTGCACTATTACACTGAGCTCCCTCTCAGTCACACACATGTACTCAGTCTTGCTCCTACAGACTTTAATTCCCCTTCTCTCCAGAGCATATCGCCACCTCTCCAGGCTAGTCTGTCCCTGCTCTGCACTCTCACTACAGATCTGCGAACATCATAGTCCATAGAGACTCCTGTCTGATTTTGTCCGTCAACATGTCCATCATCATTGCAAATAAGAAAGGACTCAGAGCCGATCCTTGCTATCACCTTTAACCTGTCCTCCAGTGCCTTCACCTCCTGATCTCCACCACATCCATTATATTTTCAGCACCATTACAATAAACTGTTGTTTATCATTTCCTGCCTCATTGCATTTGAGTCCATTTCAGTTCCTGGTCCTCTCACAACACAGAAAGATCTGGCCAAAATGGACTCCGCTGGGGCAGGTTTGATCCACCCTGCACATGCAGTTCACCACACTTGCCGAACAGCTTGCGAAAGCATTTCCTACACCCAGTACCAGCCAAACCTCAGGCATCCCACAAGTAATAACTGTGAGCATGCAAGCCACGCCTCCACACGACTCCCTGGATTGTGATCCAGAACCATTTTCAGGCAGGTTTGCTACTTGTTCTTCATTTTTACTGCAGTGTTCAGTAGTTTTTTTCTCAGCGACCCCTAAAGTTCAACACTGATCAAAGTTTCTTACCTGATGGGTTTGCTCCTCGGGAGGGTTGACGTAGGGTCTCAGCTCTGTGGAAGGGCAGGTCCCCAATTTTGACATCACATGAGGAGTTATGTGGGGAAACTCCGTAAAGACTTTGACCATCCAATCAGGGGGGAAGACAGCCTCAGAATGGTTATTTAGGATCCATCAGGGGGCTCGTAGCATCCGCCAAAAGAGGCTGCTTATTAGCAGATTCCAGGTTGCTGTTGAGCAAGACTTGTACTACAGGGTTTTCCTCTTCCAAGACCCAAATCCCAGCCATAATTCAGTTGCATCAGGATCATGTTTTGACATCTGCCCTAATTGACTGCATGTCAGAGGCCAATTTTGATGAACATACCATAACCAGACTTGAGATTTCCCTACAGAATTTGCCTACTCCCCATCAGGGTTAGAGCTCTTGACAACACCACATTAACCACCACCACCACACACTGTACCATCCCACTTCATGTCATTACTTATGGTGATCACCATGAGGAAACACAGCTATATGTATTTTCCTCCTCCACTCCAATAGTTGTACAACACCCCTGGCTTCTCAAACATAGCCAAAATATTGACTGGCCAACTGGGGCAATCACCCAGTGGAGTTGAGTGGAGGTGTCTTTCCCACTGTTTACAATCTGCCATGCCAACTAGTGATCCCAAATTTCCCCCCTCAGTTAATACTCCAGTTGATTTATCTTTGGTTCCATCAATTTATCATGATCTCAGCATTGTTTCAGCAAGGACAGGGCCCTGTCGATTTACTTCCTGGAGCTACATTACCATCAAGCAGGTTTTTTAACCTGAATCAGTGGAGCGGTACATACAGTACAAGAGTCCCTGTCCTCCGGAATCATTCAACCATCCTCTTCCCCAGTGGGTTCCAACTTCTTTATTGTTAGAAAGAAGGATGGTACTCTCCGCCCCTGTATTGATTACAGGGGTTTAAATAGCATCACTATCAAGAGCAAATATTCCATCCCACTTCTGATCTCCACGTTGCAATCCCCTGCAAGGCGCCTCCATCTTCACTAAACTAGATCTCCGCAATGCTTATCATTTGGTCTGCATGAGGGAGTGCAATGAATGGAAAACTGCGTTCAAGGCCCCCTGGGCTATTTTCAGTACCGGGTAATGCCCTCCGGTATCACCAACGCTCCTGCAACTTTCTCGGCATTAGTCAATGACATACGACATGATTTTCATGATCAGTTTGTGGCTGTCTATTTTGATAACATTCTCATTTTTTCAAAAAACCAGAAGGACACCAGCTGCATGTTATCAGGTCCTACAGCAGTGAGCTGAATGACTTCCAACCAGTGGCACTCACTTCACACCAGATGAAGATGTTGCAGCATTTCTTCCTCGGCTTCCTCAGACTCCAGGTGCAACATACCCAGGACTGTCTGCAATTTGCGTATTGGGCAGGTCTTGGTGTGGAGGATGCCGTCCTCTACCTGCTACTCCGAGTCCACTTGCATCTGGATAAGGGAAGCAAAGCAGCAAAGTGAGGATTCTCTTCCTGGACTTCTCAAGCGCCTTCAACACCATCCAGCCCTTTGTGCTTAGGACAAACTGAACAGGATGCGAGTGGACCCCTGCCTGGTCACTTGGGTCTCCAGCTACCTCACCAACAGGCCGCAGTATGTCCGGCTGAGGAACACCACATCTAATGCTGTGATCAACAGCACTGGAGCACTCCAGGGTACGGTGCTGGCCCCTCTTCTCTTCATCCTGTACACGTCTGACTTCTGCTACATGTTTGTTACATTCAGAAGTTCTCAGATGACACAGCCATAGTTGGATGCATCAGGGATGACAGAGAGGAGGAGTACAGGAGCCTAGAGAAGGACTTTCCTGCCTGGTGTCACACAAACCATCTATAGCTCAACACCTCAAAGACAAAGGAGCTGGTCATTGACTTTGGGCAGTCCAGACCAAGGCTGTGACCTGTTCTGATTGAGGGAGTTGAGGTTGAGGCAGTGGATTCCTACAAGTACCTCAGGCTGTGGCTGGACAGCAAACTGGACTGGACAACCCACACCAACCACCTGTACAGGAAGGGACAGAGCAGGCTGTACTTCCTGAGGAGGCTGTAGTCATTTAACATCTGCAGGAAACTCCTGTGGATGTTCTACTAGTCCATGGTAGCCAGTATCCTCTTTTACACCGTGGTGTGCAGGGGGGCAGCACATTCAAGAAGGATACATCCAGACTGGACAAACTGATCAGGCGGGCTGGCTCCGTGGCTGGCATGAAGCTGGACTCTCTGGTGACAGTGGCGGAGAACAATGGACAAACTGCCAGACATTATGGATAATGCCATTCACCCTCTGCACACCATCATCAGCAACCACAGGAGCGTCTTCAGCCACAGACTGTACATCTCTTGACTCAGGGGGAGGAGGAGTAACAGGAAGACAGTGGATGGAAAGGAGAGGAACAGTAGTAGCCAGTAAACCCATAGCGAGCAGTATTTCTGGTATTTACATTTGTGTATTTATATTTATATTTGCAAATTATTTTTTAATTTCACTTTTGATACTGTGTGCTTCTTACCCTTTGTGCTGCTATACAGTGCTGCTCGAACCTCAATTTCCCTGAGGGAGTCTTCCTAAGGGATTCAAGAAGTTCTATCTAATCTAATATAGCTGTGGGAGAACCGGCTGTTCGTCAAAGCAGAGAAATGTGTGTTCCACTTGCCCTCTGTTTCCTTTCTAGGCTTCATCATCACGCATGGACAAATAAAACCTAATCTTGAAAAATAGTCTGTGCAGTTCATGAATGGCCTATTCCTACCACAATAAAACACCTTCAGCAGTTCCTCAAGTTTGCGCATTTCTATTCCATATTCATCTGGAATTACAGTCAGGTCACTTTGCTACTCACCGCCCTTGCCTTACCCAAGACACAGTTCATCTGGACACCTGCAGCTGCCCAGGCCTTTACATATCTCAAACACCTGTTTTACCGCCACGCCCATTCTCATTCAGCTGGATCCTAGCCACCAGTTCATGGTGGAGATCGATGCCTCCGATAGAAGAATCTGAGCTGTCCTTTCCCAGAGCAGGTCAGATGATACATGTGCATTTTTTTCTTGTCACTTGTCTCTAGGTGAAGTCAACTATGATGTAGGTAACCCGGAACTGCTAGCCATCAAGAGGCCTCTGAAGGAGTGGAGGCACTGTTTGGAGGAGTCCAAACTACCTTTCATTGTCTGTATTGACCATAAGAACCTTACCTACATATAGAACGTGAAGAGACTCAGTGCCCATCAAGCCAGGTAGGCTCTGTTTTTTGGACATTTTAAGTTTTCTGTCACTAACAGACCCGGATCCAACAACACAAAACCAGATGGATTATCCCAACAGTTTTCCCCAAATGCAGACTGGTCGCACATCTGCTTGGATTTTGTTACCGGTCTTTCACCCTCCAATGGACAGACAGTCATCCTCTCCGTCGTCGACCGATTCTCTAAGGCTGCACATTTCATCCCCCTCTCCAAGCTACCCATAACCCGAAGGATTGCTGGCTTCCTAGTCCACCACGTCTTCCATCTGCATGGTATCCCCCTGGATGTGGTTGTGGACTGTGGTCCCCAGTTCACATCTCAGGTTTTATTCTGCCTTGGGGGCCATGGTCAACCTCTACTCTGGTTTCCATCTCCACGCCAATAGCCAGGAAGAATGGGTGAACCAGGAGCTGGAGTCTTTATTGTGTCACCCTCAGGGACCCCGCGGCTTGGGGTGACCACCTGCCCTTGATCGAGTATGCCCACAACTCCCAGGTCAGCACTTCCACCAGCATGGAATTGCTGGTGGAAGTGCTCACCCTCTTTTTCAAACCCCCATAGAATCTAAACGAAACAAGATATTGAGCTGCTGCCAAGACCATTCTTCTTCTCTTAACATGAGCTACAAAATATATGAAAACCAGGCAATTCTAAAACTATAAAACTGGGACTTCCCCTTATTTTGGATGATTTCATATGGAATGACCCTTTGTCTTTTTGTGCATTCTGCCGAGACCACTATCTCCACTGGCCCGCCTAGCTTCCTGCACCTGCAACCCGTCCTCCAGTGCCTTTACCTCCCGGTCTCTGCCACAGCCATTATATTCCCAGCACCATTACAATAAACTGTTCTTTGTCATTTGCTGCCTTGCTGCATTTGAGTCTGTTTCAGTTCCCAGTCCTCTCGCAGCAACATGGGTCCTTTAGCTTCTTCTGTCCAACCCTATGTGTGGAATCTAGTTGCTATTTTTGACTCAGCAATGTCCTTGGAGCATCACTCTGAACAGTTAATAAAAAACTGTTTCTTTCATCTCTGCAATATTTCTCAATTGAAACCCTGTGTGTCCAAGGTTGAATTACAGATGCAAATTCACACTTTTATATCCTCATGTCTGGTAGTAGTCTTTTTACCTGTCTAAAGAGGGAGCTTGACTGCATTTAGGTCGTCCAGGTCACTCTGCTGTAAGTCTTTTTAACTGGAACACAGAAACAGGCCCATATCATGCTTGTTCATGCTTGTTGGGGGAGGTGATAGTCTAGTGGTTAAGCATTGGGCTTGAGACCACAGGATTCTCGGTTCAAATCCCAGCCTGACCAGAAAATCACTAAGGCCCTTGGGAAAGATCCTTAATCCCCTAGTTGCTCCTGGTGTGTAGTGAGTGCCTTCTATGGCAGCACCCTGACATCAGGGTGAATGTGAGGCATTACTGTAAAGTACTTTGAGCGTCTGATGCAGATGGAAAAACGCTATATAAATGCAGTCCGTTTACCATTTGCAGGCAGAGCAACTAGGTGTCGAACTGGCAACAGAGCGGTCCTCGTCACAGAGCAGGGAGGGATCCTGTCAACAGCTGGAGAGACAAAACCGTGAGCTGAAGGCCAAACTACAGGACCTGGAGGGACAGAGCCGCTCCAAGCTCAAAGCCAGTATCGCTGCCCTGGAGGCCAAGCTAAAGGAGGTAGAAGAACAGCTCGAGATTGAGAGCAGGTAATGGTGCATGTTGGGAAATAAGGTTCAGTTCTCAAACCTCAGTATGAAGTCAGTACTGTAACGTGTAGCACAACCGCAGACACCTGAGCAGAGATTCACAGAGGGTGCTGGGTGCCTGTACCAGTGGTCATTAGGTGAGAGGCAGTGTACAGCCAGTCTGTCACAGTTCAGAAAAAAACATGCCATCTGTATTTGAAGATGACACTGGAAAATAGCATGGAATGAAGAGGAATAACAGTCCATTTACAAATACCATTTATGTAGGAACAGGTACCGTTGTGTTCAAAATAATGGCAGTGCATTTCTAAAAGTGAATACGAGGTCTATTAGGAAAGTATCCGACCTTATTATTTTTTTCAAAAACCATATGGATTTGAATCACGTGTGATTACATCAGACATGCTTGAACCCTCGTGGGCATGCGAGACTTTTTTCACGCCTGTCGGTTACGTCATTCACCTGTGGGCAGTCTTTGAGTGAGGAGTGGCCCACCCGCAGGGGGTCGCGACAGGAAAAACACCTCCGTGTTGGAAACCTTAACGGGCAAGTTGGAACACGCCCAAGCTGTTAAACAATTTCTCAGTTACTCACTTGTTGAAAGCCATCAAAAGCCGCCTGAATTTTACAAATGGTTTTCAACACGGAGGTGTTTTTCCTGTCGCGGCGCACACAGATTTGCCGAGTCGTCACGGAAATGACTCGGTGAATTTGCGCGCACGTCTTTCATTAAAAAATGTCCTTAAACAGTGGAATGTCCGCATAAAGTCCTCATACCGGCCTCTTCTGAATCTTCTCTGTTCTCTCACGACGTCCTGGGTGAATTAAGCCTTAAATTAGGATGTTTTCAGGTCGAAACAGGCCGACGACGGCGCCTGGAGCGCTGCACGACGTCCCGCTCCGTGGGAAGTCCTTACACCAACAGAAACACCCCATAATCTCTCATCAGCCGTTAAACTTTTCACCGAAAAAAAGCTTAATTTCTCGAATAGTGTCCACTCGGATATTCCTCACAGGTCCAGAAAAAATTTTGATAAAGCAACGCACGCCGTCTCGAGCAGCGTGTGAAACAAAGGAATTCAGCCGAGAGAGCGGGACCACATCTCACTCAAGGCCTGCCCACAGGGAAATGACGTCACCGACATGCGTGAAAAAACTCACGCATGCGCACGAGGGTTCAAGCATGATTGGTGTAATCGCACGTCATTCAAATCCATATAGTTTAAAAAAAAAAAAACGGTCGGTTTATTATCTAATAGACCTCGTAAAGCTCAAAATCCTTAAAATAGCTTTTATTTCCATACATGCAAAATGCACTGGGAACACTGCACATTCTATTCCAATTCAAAACATGAAGAAAGTTTGTCAATTTTGTTATTACTTTACAGAAATTAAAGAAAAAGCTGTTCAAAAAATAGCAGCATCTACATTTTCTTTCTGTTATCCTTATTCCACCCTCATAGGTGGCCCTTATTTAGGGCCCCTTCACACATAGTATGAATGTGGTCGAAGTGAGCATGAATTGCACATGAAGCAGGAATCATATGCAATACGTGTAAAATCGTAACTGCCTCCAACGCCTCGTACACCTGTTGCTACAACTTCTTGCACACACCAGCGGCTGAAAGACAGAGTGTGCCCTGTGAGAGCCCATTCGATCCCTCTCGCAGCAGGTGTCAGCCAAATTCCAGGTGACACACACGAACATCTACACCGTTCACTTGGCACTTAGAAAATGTGTGGCCATTCGCACTATTAGCACGACAACATTCAGCAGACGATCAGTTTTGAGCTGGCGGTGAAATTTGTCTAAGTGAAGTTGCCAAGGATACATGTGACGTGCCAGAGTGTCGGCTCCCCCCACAACACGTGTGCGTGTTTCGCGCACTCCCCCTGTCACCCCCCACAACACATGGTGTGCGTGTGGTTTACATGCCCGCCCCCCCGTAGGCAAGGCACCTCTCATATGATCACAGAGTGACACCTTGGTCTGTGCTCTGAATGGACGGGGGTGTGGCTGGCTGCCAACAACTGTTGAGACATCTCTGGTCCTGGACATCACAGCTGCAGAACACGTACCGTGTTTTGACATGTGAGCAGCGCAGAACTATATGACAAGCCAACAGTGTGACAAATATGCCACTTTCAGTCGCCTATCAGCAGAAATACGCCATAGCAAACACCGTTTGGTCAGTTATCATTGCACGTTTTTCTCTTCTTTTTTTTTTATCTACTTGTTGATTTTAGCCATTTTCTGCTCCTGTAAGACAGTGATTGTAGTGCAGTGGTAAAGTTTCCACCTGGTAATCAGAGCTTTTGTAAATTGTAGGTTCGAATCCCGTGAGTGGCATTTATTTTTTATTTAACCAGGGTTATTTAACCGTGGAGTTCTGTATTGCGTCCTTTTTATTTATTATTTATATCAACTCAGTGAAATTCCCTAATTATACAGCTGGTTTTTATTCTGTTGTTCTCCACTTCAGCGACACAATGCGAAGCTGTTCGCACTGTGTTCCTGGTCGCCTGACACTGTCGTGTGCATGATAATGTCGCAGCGGGTTTGTTCATGCCTGCCCGTTGGCTTGATGTTTTTGTGGTCCGCTCATACGAGCTGTTCCGCCAGGATTCACTCTGATTTGTACTTATTCATACCATGTGTGAAGGGCCCCTTAAGGATTAAGGCAGCACTTTGATTAAAAATTGTTTGGAGAGGGGGAAACATATAAAGAAGTGCAGAAAATGAGCAGCATCTTGGTTCCAGATGTGATGGCGTGGCCAGCCCAATCCCCGGACCTTAGTCCAATAGAAAACTTGTGGGGTGGCATAAAAAATACTGTTTCTGAGGCAAAACCAAAACATTCAGAGGATTGTGGAATGTAGTCCAGTCGTCCTGGACTGGAATACCTGCTCACATGTGACAGACGTTGGTCGACTCCATGCGCAGCATACGAGGTCTGTTAGAAAAGTATCGGAAAGTGCGGACGGGTCCGCGCGTCTTTCATTAATAAAACCTCCTTTAACAGTGGAATGTCCGGATAAACTGCTGATTACGACCTCTTCTGAAAGTTCTCTGTTCTCTCATGACGTCCTGGGTCAACAGAGGCTTAAATTTGGAAGCTTTCAGCTCGAAACAGGCAGACAGCGGCAGCTCAGGGCGCGTCGCGATGTCCCGCTCTGTGGGCAGTCCTTAAAGCGACAGCAACAGTCCATAATCTCTCATCAGCCGTAAAATTTTCACAGAAAACCAGCTGAATTTCTCGAATGATGTCCACTTCGATGTGCCTCACAGTTTTGGAAAAAAGTTTGATCAAGCAAAGCGTCAGTCTCTCAGGAAGTTCTCAAATCAAATCAAATCAAATCAATTTTATTTATATAGCACCACAAGGCGCTTTATATTGTAAGGCAAGGCCATACAATAGTTACGGAAAAACCCCAACGGTCAAAACGACCCCCTGTGAGCAAGCACTTGGCGACAGTGGGAAGGAAAAACTCCCTTTTAACAGGAAGAAACCTCCAGCAGAACCAGGCTCAGGGAGGGGCAGTCTTCTGCTGGGACTGGTTGGGGCTGAGGGAGAGAACCAGGAAAAAGACATGCTGTGGAGGGGAGCAGAGATCAATCACTAATGATTAAATGCAGTGGTGCATACAGAGCAAAAAGAGAAAGAAACACTCAGTGCATCATGGGAACCCCCCAGCAGTCTAAGTCTATAGCAGCATAACTAAGGGATGGTTCAGGGTCACCTGATCCAGCCCTAACTATAAGCTTTAGCAAAAAGGAAAGTTTTAAGCCTAATCTTAAAAGTAGAGAGGGTGTCTGTCTCCCTGATCCGAATTGGGAGCTGGTTCCATAGGAGAGGAGCCTGAAAGCTGAAGGCTCTGCCTCCCATTCTACTCTTACAAACCCTAGGAACTACAAGTAAGCCTGCAGTCTGAGAGCGAAGCGCTCTATTGGGGTGATATGGTACTATGAGGTCCCTAAGATAAGATGGGCCCCGATTATTCAAAACCTTACAAGTAAGAAGAAGAATTTTAAATTCTATTCTAGAATTAACAGGAAGCCAATGAAGAGAGGCCAATATGGGTGAGATATGCTCTCCCCTTCTAGTCCCTGTCAGTACTCTAGCTGCAGCATTTTGAATTAACTGAAGGCTTTTCAGGGAACTTTTAGGACAACCTGATAATAATGAATTACAATAGCTAGCCTAGAGGAAATAAATGCTTGAATTAGTTTTTCAGCATCACTCTGAGACAAGACCTTTCTAATTTCAGAGATATTGCACAAATGCAAAAAAGCAGTCCTACATGTTTAATATGCACATTGAATGACATATCCTGATCAAAAATGACTCCAAGATTTCTCACAGTATTACTAGAGGTCAGGGTAATGTCATCCAGAGTAAGGATCTGGTTAGACACCATGTTTCTAAGATTTGTGGGGCCAAGTACAATAACTTCGGTTTTATCTGAGTTTAAAAGCAGGAAATTAGAGGTCATCCATGTCTTTATGTCTGTAAGGCAATCCTGCAGTTTAGCTAATTGGTGTCCTCTGGCTTCATGGATAGATAAAGCTGGGTATCATCTGCGTAACAATGAAAATTTAACCAATGCTGTCTAATAATACTGCCTAAGGGAAGCATGTATAAAGTGAATAAAATTGGTCCTAGCACAGAACCTTGTGGAACTCCATAATTAACCTTAGTCTGTGAAGAAGATTCCCCATTTACATGAACAAATTGTAATCTATTAGATAAATATGATTCAAACCACCACAGCGCAGTGCCTTTAATACCTATGGCATGCTGTAATCTCTGTAATAAAATTTTATGGTCAACAGTATCAAAAGCAGCACTGAGGTCTAACAGAACAAGCACAGAGATGAGTCCACTGTCTGAGGCCATAAGAAGATCATTTGTAACCTTCACTAATGCTGTTTCTGTACTATGATGAATTCTAAAACCTGACTGAAACTCTTCAAATAGACCATTCCTCTGCAGATGATCAGTTAGCTGTTTTACAACTACCCTTTCAAGAATTTTTGACAGAAAGGAAGGTTGGAGATTGGCCTATAATTAGCTAAGATAGCTGGGTCAAGTGATGGCTTTTTAAGTAATGGTTTAATTACTGCCACCTTAAAAGCCTGTGGTACATAGCCAACTAATAAAGACAGATTGATCATATTTAAGATCGAGGCATTAATTAATGGTAGGGCTTCCTTGAGCAGCCTGGTAGGAATGGGGTCTAATAGACATGTTGATGGTTTGGAGGAACTAACTAACGAAAATAACTCAACAATAACAGAACAATCGGAGAGAAAGAGTCTAACCAAATACCGGCATCACCGAAAGCAGCCAAGAGAACGATATGTCTTTGAGATGGTTATGAGTAATTTTTTCTCTAATAGTTAAAATTTTATTAGCAAAGAAAGTCATGAAGTCATTACTAGTTAAAGTTAAAGGAATACTCGACTCAATAGAGCCCTGACTATTTGTCAGCCTGGCTACAGTGCTGAAAAGAAACCTGGGGTTGTTCTTATTTTCTTCAATTAGTGATGAGTAGTATGATGTCCTAGCTTTATGGAGGGCTTTTTTATAGAGCAACAGACTCTTTTTCCAGGCTAAGTGAAGATCTTCTAAATTAGTGAGATGCCATTTCCTCTCCAACTTATGGGTTATCTGCTTTAAGCTGCGAGTTTGTGAGTTATACCACGGAGTCAGGCACTTCTGATTTAAGGCTCTCTTTTTTAAGGCTCTCTTTTTCAGAGGAGTTACAGCATCCAAAGTTGTCCTCAAAGAGGATATAAAACTATTGACGAGATAATCTATCTCACTCACAGAGTTTAGGTAGCTACTCTGCCCTGTGTTGGTATATGGCATTGGAGAACATAAAGAAGGAATCATATCCTTAAACCTAGTTACAGCGCTTTCTGAAAGACTTCTACTGTAATGAAACTTATTCCCCACTGCTGGGTAGTCCATCAGAGTAAATGTAAATGTTATTAAGAAATGATCAGACAGAAGGGAGTTTTCAGGGAATACTGTTAAGTCTTCAATTTCCATACCATAAGTCAGAACAAGATCTAAGATATGATTAAAGTGGTGGGTGGACTTATTTACGAGGGCTGTCCATAAAGTATAGGTCCTTTTTATTTTTTTCAAAAACTATATGGATTTCATTCATATGTTTTTACGTCAGACATGCTTGAACCCTCGTGCGCATGCGTGAGTTTTTCCATGCCTGTCGGTGACGTCATTCGCCTGTGAGCACTCCTTGTGGGAGGAGTCGTCCAGCCCCTCGTCGGAATTCCTTTGTCTGAGAAGTTGCTGAGAGACTGGCGCTTTGTTTGATCAAAATTTTTTCTAAACCTGTGAGACACATCGAAGTGGACATGGTTCGAAAAATTAAGCTGGTTTTCAGTGAAAATTTTAACAGCTGATGAGAGATTTTGAGGTGATTCTGTCGCTTTAAGGACTTTTCACAGTGCGAGACGTCGTGCAGCGCTCTCAGGCAGCTTCATCAGCCTGTTTCAAGCTTAAAACCTCCACATTTCAGGCTCTATTGATCCAGGACGTCGTGAGAGAACAGAGACGTTTCAGAAGAAGTCGGTTTCAGCATTTTATCCGGATATTGCACTGTTAAAGGAGATTTTTTTTAATGAAAGACGTGCGGACGGGTCCGCGCGTCGGGACGCAGCCGACGCGGTGCGGCGGCACAAGAAAAACACCTCCGTGTTGATAACCATTTGTTAAAATCCAGTTGGCTTTTGATGGCTTTCAGTGGAGTGAGTATATGAGAAATTGTTTATCAGCTGGAGATGTTCCAACTTGTCCTTAAGGCTTCCAGCAGAGGTGTTTTTCCTGTGACGGAGTATATCATTTACTAACAGGGACTTAGAAGAGAGAGATCTAATGTTTAATAGACCACATTTAACTGTTTTAGTCTGTGGTGCAGTTGAAGGTACTATATTATTTTTTCTTTTTGAAGTTTTATGCTTAAATATATTTTTGTTGGTTATTGGTGGTCTGGGAGCAGGCACTGTCTCTATGGGGATGGGGTAATGAGGGGATGGCAGGGGGAGAGAAGCTGCAGAGAGGTGTGTAAGACTACAACTCTGCTTCCTGGTCCCAACCCTGGATAGTCACGGTTTGGAGGATTTAAGAAAATTGGCCAGATTTCTAGAAATGAGAGCTGCTCCATCCAAAGTGGGATGGATGCCGTCTCTCCTAACAAGACCAGGTTTTCCCCAGAAGCTTTGCCAATTATCTATGAAGCCCACCTCATTTTTTGGACACCACTCAGACAGCCAGCAATTCAAGGAGAACATGCGGCTAAACATGTCACTCCCGGTCCGATTGGGGAGGGGCCCAGAGAAAACTACAGAGTCCGACATTGTTTTTGCAAAGTTACACACCGATTCAATGTTAATTTTAGTGACCTCCGATTGGCGTAACCGGGTGTCATTACTGCCGACGTGAATTACAATCTTACCAAATTTACGCTTAGCCTTAGCCAGCAGTTTCAAATTTCCTTCAATGTTTCCTGCTCTGGCCCCCGGAAGACAATTGACTATGGTTGCTGGTGTCGCTAACTTCATATTTCTCAAAACAGAGTCGCCAATAACCAGAGTTTGATCCTCGGCGGGTGTGTCGCTGAGTGGGGAAAAACGGTTAGAAATGTGAACGGGTTGGCGGTGTACACGGGGCTTCTGTTTAGAACTACGCTTCCTCCTCACAGTCACCCAGTCGGCCTGCTTTCCCGGCTGCTCGGGATCTGCTGGAGGGGAACTAACGGTGGCTAAGCTACCTTGGTCCGCACCGACTACAGGGGCCTGGCTAGCTGTAGGATTTTCCAAGGTGCTGAGCCGAGTCTCCAATTCGCCCAGCCTGGCCTCCAAAGTTACGAATAAGCTACACTTATTACAAGTACCATTACTCCTAAAGGAGGCCGAGGAATAACTAAGCATTTCACACCCAGAGCAGAAAAGTGCGGGAGAGACAGGAGAAGCCGCCATGCTAAACCGGCTAAGAGCTAGTAGCCGCGCTAAGCTAGCAGATTCTTCAAAACACACAAAGTGAATAATGTGTAAATAATTTAGAGGTGATTCAGCAGAGGGAGTGCTTTAGTTAAGGCACGTGAAGATTATACTGTGAAACAAATCGTTATCTAGTTAACTAGATCAATCTAACTGCGCAGATTAAACAGCTAACAGATACAGCAAAACACCGCTATGCTCTGGAACAGGAAGTGATACAATACCGCAGTGAGAGCCAACCACCAGTAGAGGCAGAAGAGTAGTATGACAAAGAGACTCAGACAAAGAGATTCCGACGGGAGGGGTGGACCACTCCTCACTCAAAGCCTGCCCACAGGCGAATGACGTAACCGACAAGCATGAAAAAACTCACGCATGCGCACGAGGGTTCAAGGTTGTCCGATGTAGGCGCACGTGATTCAAATCCATATAGTTTTTGAAAAAAATAAAAAGGTACGTTAGTTTTATCACAGACCTCGTAGATGTGAAGCAGTTCTCAGAATCAGTGTTTAACAGTCCTATGGTTGGCAGTCTAGGCTCAGTAAACACAGGAAGGCAGCATAGACCAGTAAAACATGAGAAAATAATGTAAGAGAGCAAGCACAGGAGCGAGTCCATCTGGAACAGAGTGAGGGGCTGTGATTGGTTAAATATCGTGACACTCAATCAACAAGGAAATCAGCATGCATGTGAAACTGGAAACCATTCTCTAGGAGAAAAGGTAAGCATAACACTCAGAGATAAACATAATGTGTGAAAGATGTCACTGGAAAAGCAGTAACCAAGACAGCAGAAGAACACACACCAGAAATGTGATCAGGCAGGGGTGGTGTGACCAAGCGCTTAAAGCGTACGTGACACCAAAAATGTGCACAAATAATCACTAAAAATGATGAAATGTTGATATTGTAAAAAATCCTGAACAATAAAAGTCAATGATAAGTTTGCAGGTGAAGTATAAACTACAGCTGTCTGAAGACTGCGCTCTATTTCAGCCCTCAGCAGCGGCCATATTGTTGCTACGTCATCAACAGAACGCCACCTGCTGATTCAAGCCCAAATCAATTGTAAACACGGCATAGGTTGAGCTGTTTTCGGACAATTTTGTCTAGTGTGGAGTCCAGTCTGGAGGTGATTCTAAAGAAGCTGTGGAGGACACAGCTTTAAGGTTTTGAGCCTTATTTACGAGGGCTGTCAATAAAGTATAGGTCCTTTTTATTTTTTTCAAAAACTATATGGATTTCATTCATATGTTTTTACGTCAGACATGCTTGAACCCTCGTGCGCATGCGTGAGTTTTTCCACGCCTGTCGGTGACGTCATTCGCCTGTGAGCACTCCTTGTGGGAGGAGTCGTCCAGCCCCTCGTCGGAATTCCTTTGTCTGAAAAGTTGCTGAGAGACTGGCGCTTTGTTTGATCAAAATTTTTTCTAAACCTGTGAGACACATCGAAGTGGACATGGTTCGAAAAATTAAGCTGGTTTTCAGTGAAAATTTTAACAGCTGATGAGAGATTTTGAGGTGATTCTGTCGCTTTAAGGACTTTTCACAGTGCGAGACGTCGCGCAGCGCTTTCAGGCGCCGTCGTCAGCCTGTTTCAAGCTGAAAACCTCCACATTTCAGGCTCTATTGATCCAGGACGTCTTGAGAAAACAGAGAAGTTTCAGAAGAAGTCGGTTTCAGCATTTTATCCGGATATTCCACTGTTAAAGGAGATTTTTTTAATGAAAGACGTGCGGACGGGTCTGCGCGTCGGGACGCAGCCGACGCGGTGCGGCGGCACAGGAAAAACACCTCCGTGTTGATAACCATTTGTAAAATCCAGGCGGCTTTTGATGGCTTTCAGTGGAGTGAGTATATGAGAAATTGTTTAACAGCTGGACATGTTCCAACTTGTCCTTAAGGCTTCCAACAGAGGTGTAAAAACATATGAATGAAATCCATATAGTTTTTGAAAAAAATAAAAAGGACCTATACTTTATTGACAGACCTCGTAGATGACAATGAGGGACACGAAACCTTGGACGAAAACCTTCAGTCTGACAACAGTGACAATATTGGCAGAGTTCAGAACAAAGAATGGTGAGTATAAAATAAGTAAATAAATGCAGGTGGAGGTGATTCTTTTTATTGCCATCTCTTTGGTCTAATCAACTGATTTAAAAAAATAGTTTTACTATTTGTGACATCAGAAAGAAGTGATGAAGTGGATTTTTTATTTATGTTTTTTTCTGAGAAAAAGGTACATTCAAATCTGAAAAATGTCACAAGGGACTGAAAATATCAGCCAGTTTTAAAATAAATATTGTTTCCTTCTTGAATACAGTTAGTGTACTGTACATTAGTAGCGTAACACATTATTATTAAATATTAAAACCATTCACACGAGGAGAAAATAATATAGTCTTACCTGTCTGTTTCAGTGAGATCATCTTCAGTCCAGTTAAAACATCTGAAAATAATTGAATTCGTTGGCTGAGGAAAAGTCCATGATGTTCGAGTCTCTGCTGTACTGATCCGTGACCAGTACATCAACTACAGGTGCAATCCATTCATTGCGTCTGCGGCTGATGGTTCGAGTCTCTCCTGCTTGCGGTACAAGTTAAAAGACTGTGGTGAAGCTACCAACACCGTGCGTGCGCACTCATCAATAAAAGTGCTCAATCTGCCAATCAAAAGGATTCTGCTGGTGAAAATGAACTGTTCTGACACTGAAAACACGGTGCAGCTCGGACCTGAACCACTCGGTGGAAACGGGGCTGTCAGTAGCCTGTAAAATTCCATAAATTAATCCATAAATTAATGGGGCTATTAAGATAATGGTTCCGGCAGTGACGCCACTTCCTCCAACTTCTCCAGTGTCGGGACCAGCCAGGAAGTTCCTGGTTCTTAGTGGTGCATAGTTCAAAATCTGAATATTTATCTCTTCAGTAACTGCACAACAGGAAAGTATAAATTTAAAACTTGTTTAATTTTAGTCTTAAATACTCAAAAAACATTACATATCATGTCATCTACACTAAGTGTGCTTTGTTCTAAAGGGAAAGGTTCCCAGTTCAGGACCACCCCTGCCCATTCTCCATGTGATTTGGAGAAGGCCATTCGGCAAACATGTACCAAATCAATATGCAGATCCATCTCAGATCCTTCCAATCAACCAGAAACTAATGGCCATTGCCCCTACAATGCACAGCCAGAAGATATTTCACAGTGATTGGCAGCTCCCAGTCCACTATCCAGGTTGCAGGAGGGAACTAAAGTCCACATTATGCTACTCCATATCCACAACTCTGTAGCCACACAGAACCCTCTGTGTCACTGCGAACCTCCTCTGAGCCCCTCTCCATGGCCTGACGTGCACCTCCCAAAAATTGACTACAAGTCACAATGATGGAGAACGCACAGGCTGTGATTGGTCCGCTAACTACATCATTTCCAGAATCTCACTTTTTCGGTTTCACAAAGACTTTCATGGTATAGTAAGGCGACCCATCATGAAAAACATCATGCCCCTGTTGTTCTGGTAGTGAATTTCATTGCAACACCCACCAACCCAACGGAGAACTTTGAAAGGTTCATGACTGCGTTGAAGCAATTGTGTGGTCACACAGTTAGCAGTCAAAGCATAAAAATGCCTTAACACACAGCTAACTAGCTTCACCCATGACACGTAGAATATGGAGTGCACACAATATGAGTGGAGTAGTGCTAGATGTACAGCAGAGGGCTAAGAAGTTTGGAAATCAGAAAGGGACAGATAAACCATGGGGCCAACTTATGACATGGAACCTGGAAAGACAGATCCATGTCGAAAGCCTAACACTGGACCATAGCGGATCATAACAAGGGCCGATGGAGCAACTTCTGTTGGTTGAACACTGGTATCTATGGGAAAAGCACAACAAAGCCTCTCATGCCCTACATCAAAGGGGTTACAGTGTCACACATACATATGGACAAAGGAAACCACCGTCTCATTCTCCAAGTCTGGAAAGAGGGGAAGTTGGTAGCCAGAAGCACAACAGAATAATAATCCGGTTAAAGAGACGGGCAGCAATTCTTTTGATATTCAACTAAAACTAAGCTGTCTGCCCACAACCAGTGTTGCTTGGCCACAGGGCAGTGCAGGACTGTCTCTGACTCCTGGTTGTATTGCTCTGTTTGCTGATTGGTCTGGGGTGATACCCTGAAAAAAGAGCAACAGTGGCACAGACATCCACAGAACTGCCTCCAGAACATTCAAACAAATTGAGGACCACCGTCTAGATATCAAGACGGACTCCATGTTAGAATACATGCTGCATGAGGGCTTCATCAATCTGTTTGGTGAAAGGCAACTTTTTTGAGAGGAACAAACTGTACCCTTTTGGAAAAATGGTCAACTATAGTCTAAATTACTATGTCGCCCCCAGAAGGAGGCCAGCCAGTGTCAAAATCAATAGAAACTTGGGAGGAATCAAGGGAGGTGTGAGGAGGCCAGCAGGGGTTGTTGTGGAGTTTTTATGTTGTCCATATTAAAAACTCCTTAGCCAAGGTGGGGCACCAAAATGTCTGTGAAATAGAGCTTAATATTTAGTAGGAAAAAGGGGTGACAAATCAGTTTAGATGCACGACCCCACTGATGAACCTGTGGACCAAGTGTGTCTGGAATGAACGATTTGTGAGGTGGCCATCCTTTCAGGGACCTGGAGCTCTTCCAGCAGCCACCAAACAAGTTGATCAGCTTCCCAAGACACTTAAACCAGCACACAGGTGAGAGGCAAGACAGTGGAAATACCCACAAAGGAATCTGTGGCAGAAAACTGGCACAGTAACACATCAATCAGGATTGCCATTACAGGACCTTGAAAGGTAAGGATGTAAAATTAAATCAAGCAGAGCATAGGGCCTACCTAGCTTGTCAGGATTTAAGCCTGTGTGCCATCTACAGATACTCAAGGATTTTGTGATCTGTCCAGATCTGGCTGGCTGGCTAGACCCCTCGGGTCATTGCCTCCATTCTTCCACAGCCAGCTTCATGGATAGCAACTCGATTTCCCACATCTTAACTGCGCTATTATGCCTTTGCTGGACGTAATAAAAAATAGAAGTGCTGTAACACCACCTTGACCTTAGCTGGATCAATCCCAGTGGTGCCTGGGGAGATAATAAAAAAAACCCAAAAAGAAAGTGCTAACCGATGAAACTCAAATGTCAGGCGCACTACAACATTCCCAACATGAACATATTCTTTCTAGTTCTTTTAAAAACTCGTAGTGTCATCTAGATAGACAAAGGATACATTTCAGCAGTTCTCTTTAAATGTTGTTAACTGAACTTTAGAGGATGGCAGGAGCGTTAAATATCCCAAAGGGCATTAACAGGTAGTCGTAACGACCACTCACACGTCTCCTTCTCTGATCCGGACCAGGTGATAGGCGTTACGAAGATGTAAAAATGACAGAATCTTGACATTAACCATGACTCATACAGTCGAGTTGGAAGAGACACGGCCCAAATAAAATGCATCCACACTGTCAGATGTTAATGTGACTCAAATGTGTTTCATCATAGTTGTTGATGGCAGCTAGTAATGTCAAAAAGGATTATGACGACT
Organism: Thalassophryne amazonica; assembly: GCF_902500255.1. Lineage (NCBI taxonomy): Eukaryota > Metazoa > Chordata > Actinopteri > Batrachoidiformes > Batrachoididae > Thalassophryne > Thalassophryne amazonica. Next base: position 82,542,190 of record NC_047118.1, read on the forward strand.
GAAATTACGTGTTTGTGTTATTGGTCTTCAGGTTCAGTTTCAGACACATGGACAAAAAAAAAAAATCTGTCTTCATGCTGGAACTGTTGTGTTGACTGTGTTATATAGAGAACGTCAGGTCATTGCCAAAAATATGCGTCAGAAAGAGAAGAAAATGAAGGACTTAAGCATCCAGGTGGAGGATGAGAGGAAGCAGGCCCAACAGTACAAAGAGCAGGTAAAGAGGGCTGAGCCCCAGATCCTCTTCTGTGCTGCAGATGCTTTGTGTTCAGCTGTCTGTCTGTGCAGGCTGAGAAGGCCGGCGTGAAGGTGAAGCAGCTGAAGCATCAGCTGGAGGAGGCGGAAGATGAGGTGCAGCGCGTGGCGGCAGCACGCAGGAAACTGCAGAGGGAGCTGGAGGAGGCCACCGAGGCCAACGACGCCCTCAGCAGGGAGGTGACATCACTCAGGAGCAAACTGAGGTACTGAGGGACACACACAACTCACTCTCGCTTAGCATCGATGCGGAAGCGGGTCAGCACGTAATCACATCCCTGAGCCTGCTTTGCAGCCTGGTTCAGATCCAGCTGTCAAATTTTGCTTGAATGGATTTCATACAAATATCAGTTATTAAACTAATCTTCATGTAGCCTGGAGTCAGTCCCTGTAGCACAGTCCAAATCATTTCTACTTGACACATGTCTTTATAAAAGACTCTCACTGGTTATAATTTGGGGTGTGACATCAAAATTAGGTTTTTGGAAAATGCCGTCACCCTGCTCAAAATGCTGAACTTCCTGGAATTTGCACAGATTTCTACTTTTCATTTATATGATCACACAGTCACAGTTAAAAAATAATGATCTGATTGAGAGCAGCAAAGCAGGAACCACAGTACTGCTCGCCTGCTGTCTGGTGTCGCCGACCAAACGGTCCCCCTAAAAATTGGTCTGCCCTGCCTTAACTGCGCATACGTTATTTCTGAGCATCAGCCACAGTTCACGATTATCACCTCGTTTCTTCTTCAAACTGTACTCCAGTCATCATTGAACTCAGCGACAGATATCTGAAGCTTTTGTACAACAATCATTTCCACATATATTCATTATTATTTCATACACTCAAAAAACTGACTCATTGGATTGGAAATTGAAGACTTAACAGTATTCCCTGAAAACCCCTTTTTGTCTGATCATTTCTTAATAACATTTACATTTACTTTAATGGACTACCCCGCAGTGGGGAATAAGTTTCATTACAGTAGAAGTCTTTCTGAAAGCGCTGTAACTAGGTTTAAGGATATGATTCCTTCTTTATGTTCTTCAATGCCATACACCAACACAGTGCAGAGTAGCTACCTAAACTCTGTGAGTGAGATAGATTATCTCGTCATTAGCATTACATCCTCATTGAGCACAACTTTGGATGCTGTAGCTCCTCTGAAAAAGAGAGCCTTAAATCAGAAGTGCCTGACTCCGTGGTATAACCCACAAACTCGTAGCTTAAAGCAGATAACCCGTAAGCTGGAGAGGAAATGGCGTCTCACTAATTTAGAAGATCTTCATTTAGCCTGGAAAAAGAGTCTGTTGCTCTATAAAAAAGCCCTCCGTAAAACTAGGACATCTTACTATTCATCACTAATTGAAGAAAATAAGAACAACCCCAGGTTTCTTTTCAGCACTGTAGCCAGGCTGACAAAGAGTCAGAGCTCTACTGAGCCGAGTATTCCTTTAACTTTAACTAGTAATGACTTCATGACTTTCTTTGCAAATAAAATTTAAACTATTAGAGAAAAAATTATTCATAATCATCCCAAAGACATATCTTTATGTTCGGCTGCTTTCAGTAATGCTGGTATTTGGTTAGACTCTTTCTCTCCGATTGTTCTGTCTGAGTTATTTTCATTAGTCACTTCCTCCAAACCATCAACATGTCTATTAGACCCCATTCCTACCAGGCTGCTCAAGGAAGCCCTACCATTAATTAATGCTTCGATCTTAAATATGATCAATCTATCTTTATTAGTTGGCTATGTACCACAGGCTTTTAAGGTGGCAGTAATTAAACCATTACTTAAAAAGCCATCACTTGACCCAGCTATCTTAGCTAATTATAGGCCAATCTCCAACCTTCCTTTTCTCTCAAAAATTCTTGAAAGGGTAGTTATAAAACAGCTAACTGATCATCTGCAGAGGAATGGTCTATTTGAAGAGTTTCAGTCAGGTTTCAGAATTCATCATAGTACAGAAACAGCATTAGTGAAGGTTACAAATGATCTTCTTATGGCCTCAGACAGTGGACTCATCTCTGTGCTCGTCCTGTTAGACCTCAGTGCAGCTTTTGATACTGTTGACCATAAAATTTTATTACAGAGATTAGAGCATGCCATAGGTATTAAAGGCACGGCGCTGCAGTGGTTTGAATCATATTTATCTAATAGATTACAGTTTGTTCATGTAAATCGGGAGTCTTCTTCACGGACTAAGGTTAATTATGGAGTTCCACAAGGTTCTGTGCTAGGACCGATTTTATTCACTGTCATATACGGTAATGGAAGGACACGCGGAGAGAGAGCGTGTGGTTGTGCTGTTGAGATGTGGAGTGACGGGGAGTAAAAGCCATAAAGACAAATAGCCTCCGGAGCAATCATTTACATGGTGTCAGAAGTGCAAACCGGTGAGACATGGCGAAGTTCAACCCCCCGATAAACTTCACATTTGACAAACCTGCTGAGTGGCCCGACTGGAAGCAACGTTTTGTGAGATTCAGAACTGCTACCAAACTTAGCACTGAAGATGGCGCCGTGCAGGTGAGCAGCCTGATATACGCAATGGGAAGCCAGGCTGAGAATGTGTTTCGTTCGTTCACGTTTGGGGAAAATGAAGATGACGAAGACTTCAATTGCGTGCTGGCCAAGTTTGACGAGTACTTTGTGCCGCGCAGGAATGTAATACATGAGCGGGCCTGTTTCCACCAACGCGTTCAAAGACCTGGGGAAAAAGCAGAGACCTTTATAAGGGCTTTGTACGAACTGGCAGAACACTGTGATTTCGGCGCGAGCAGGGAAGAGAACATTCGTGACCGAATTGTTGTTGGTATACTGGACAAGGACGTCTCAAAACAGCTCCAGCTAAAGCAGCAACTGACCCTGGCGGTGGCGATAGAAACTGTTAGGCAGTCCGAGGAGATCGCCTCACATGTTAGCATGCAAGGAGCAGAAACTGGGCTTGTGCATGAAGTGAATAACAAACCTAACAACAACGTAAAATTCCGAAGACAAAAGAAAAAGGGGAATAGCGGACATAACGGAGATGGCAAATGCGGAAAGTGCGGGAAAATGCGTCATAGCAGAGACGAGAACTGCCCTGCGTGGGAATCCACATGCAATTCGTGCAACAAAGTGGGGCATTGGAGCAGGGTGTGCAAGAGTAGGAGGGCTGTATGCGAGGTCACGGAGCAGCAGCAGCAGCAACTGTCATATTTCCTTGGGGCAGTGAGCAAAGCAGTTGCGGAAGCATCAGAGCAATGGACAGTCAAATTGCGCATAGGCTCCACTCCAGCTGAGTTCAAGATCGACACGAGAGCCGACGTGAACATCATCTGTGAAGAAACCTATCACTCACTCAGACTCAAAACACCACTCGAGCCTGCAGACATCCAACTGGATAGCCCAGGAGGGGAGTTACAGTGCATTGGACAGTTCCAGAGCACTGTGGCTTACAAAGGAAAGAGACACCCACTCACAGCATACGTCGTCCGGGGCCGCACAGTCAGCAACCTCCTCAGCAGAGCACTGTCTGTGAAGCTGAACCTGGTGAAGAGAGTGGAGGAAGCGGTGTGTAACACAGGACACCTGCAAGCATTTGGCGAGCATGGAACTCTTAAGACTGAACCTGTAAGAATACAGCTGAAAGACAATGCTCAACCGTACGCTGTCCACGCAGCTAGGCGCGTGCCAATTCCCATGCTCCAGAAAGTCAAAGAGGAACTTGAGCGTATGGAGAGGAACGGCATCATAGAAAGGGTGACGCAGCCTACCGACTGGTGTGCATCCATGGTGCCAGTCTTAAAGAAAAACACTGGTAAAGCACGTATCTGTGTGGATCTAAAAAGACTGAACAAAGCAGTTAAGAGAGAACAGTACATCTTACCTACCACAGACGAAATTATAGCTAAGTTGAGTGGTGCCACGGTCTTCACGACGCTCGATGCAGCCAGTGGGTTCTTCCAGATCCCACTACACCCAGACAGCTGCAAACTCACGACCTTTATCACCCCGTTCGGCAGATTCCACTTTAAGAGGCTGCCGTTCGGAATAACCAGCGCTCCCGAGATTTTCCAAAGGAAAATGATGGAGACAATGGAGGGGCTGGAAGGAGTGGAGATCTTCATGGACGATGTGCTCATCTATGGGGCCACAGTGAGTGAACACGACCAGCGTCTGGAGAAGGTCATGCAGCGCATCGAGATAGCTGGGTTGAAGCTCAACCGCGACAAGTGTTCCATCAGACAACACCAGCTGCACTTCCTCGGGCATCTCATTGACAAGGATGGGATTCGGCCCGACCCAGACAAAGTCGAGGCTATACAACAGCTGCCACCACCAACGAACGTGCCAGAACTGAAGAGGATCCTGGGCATGGTAAACTACCTCGGAAGGTACATTCCCAACCTGTCCACAGTGGCACAGCCGCTGTACGAGCTCCTGAAGGGCAAAAACGCATGGACATGGGGTCTCGTACAACAAACAGCTTTTGAACACACCAAACAGCTACTGACAACGGCACCAGTTCTTGCCTACTACGATGTCAGCAAACCTACGGCCGTGTCAGCCGACGCTAGCAGCTATGGACTGGGAGGAGTTCTCCTCCAGCTTCATGGGCAGCAATGGAAACCTGTCGCATACTGTTCCAGACGACTCACCGACGCAGAGACACGCTACGCCCAGATTGAAAAGGAATGTCTGGCCGGCGTGTGGGCGTGCGAGAAGTTCGACAGGTACCTCACTGGCATTGAATCATTCAAACTAGTAACTGACCACAAGCCACTTGTGCCGCTCATAAACAGCTGCAACTTGGACAACGTACCTTTGCGGTGTCAGCGTCTCCTAATGAGACTGATGAGATTCAGTACCGTGGCAGAGTATGCTCCTGGGAAAACTCTGATAGTCGCAGACACTCTCTCACGTAGCCCGCTGTCCACATGTACCGAGCCGGACACTCAGAGTGATGTGGCGTGTTATGTTGCTAGCATAGTGGGGGTAATCCCTGCTAGCCAGAATAAGATGGAAGAGATAAAGATGGCAACTGCAGAGGATGCTGAACTGCAGTCACTCATAAAGTTCATACGGACAGGATGGCCAGAACACAGCTGCAAGGTGCCTGTGGGTATAAGACAGTTCATGCAGGTCAAAGCAGAACTGTCAGAGCACGATGGCCTGGTCCTCAGGGGAAGCAGGATCGTGGTCCCGCAGCTGATGAGAAAAGAGATTCTCCAGAAGATTCACGAGGGACACCAAGGACTGACTAAATGTAGGGAAAGAGCCTACTCATCAGTGTGGTGGCCCGGTCTCGCTACAGATAAGCGGCCTAGTGTCATCTTGCCAAGTGTGCTTTGAACTGAAAAGAACACAACAAAAGGAGCCACTCATCTCTACACCACTTCCAGATCGTCCGTGGAAGAGAATCGCAATGGATTTATGTGAGTACAATCATCAGAACTACCTGGTTGTCTCAGACTATTACTCTAGATTCATAGAAATACTGCACATGCCATCCACAACCAGTACACATGCAATACGTAAGTTGAAGGCAGTCTTTGCCAGGTTTGGCATCCCAGACGAAGTAGTGACGGATAATGGGTCGCAGTTTTCTAGTGCTGAGTTTCAGGAGTTCGCGAAGCAATTCGACTTCAGACACTGCATGTCCAGCCCACACCACCCACAGGGCAATGGGCATGCAGAGAGGGCCGTGCAAACAGCTAAGAAGATCCTCAAACAAGCGGATCCAGTGCTGGCCTTGATGATCTACAGATCCACTCCGTGCTCCTCGACCGGCTTCAGCCCTGCAGAGCTGTTAATGGGGAGAAAGATCAGGACAACGCTCCCTACCCTGGAGAAGAATCTTCGATCACGGTGGCCGAGCAGAGCAGCGGTGAAGGAAAAGGACGACCGAGAAAAGGCCAAGCAGGCCTACTACTACAATCGCCGCCATGGAGCCCGATCTTTACCTGTCCTACAGCCGGGCGATGTGGTAAGGTCCAAGTTAGACCATGAGAAATCGTGGTCACGGTCAGCAGTGGTTTCAGGAGAAAGCACCACTCCGAGATCACTCGTCATACAGACACAGCAGGGGGCTGAGCTTCGGCGGAATCGCCGCCACCTTCGACCTGAACCGGTTTCCCAGTCTTCCCTTCCAGCGATCAGCGACAATACTGAGACAGACACTCACTCTGCCGTGTCAGAAACGGTTCCCTCCAGTCAGAGTGTGACTCCACCTGTAAGCCTTATACCCGGTCAGACTGTGACAAGATCTGGACGGGTGTGCAAACCAGTCAACAGGCTTGACCTGTAGATGGTACCTATGGCCTTTGGGGGGGGGGGGGGGGGGGGGGGTTATGTAAAAAAAAAAAAAAAGAAAAAAAAAAAGAAAAGGGGGAAACGTAGAGATGGAATGTGAACAGAAAAGAGAACGTTTGTAGTGAAATGGCATTATTGTTGTGAATGCTGATCCAACTTCTTGCGGAGTTGAATCTGTAATAGAAGTTACATAAATGGGTTAATATTGATTTGAGATAGTTCACAGTAAATGTAAGGAGATTGGTTCCAAATATAAGTAAGCAACGGGTTGTTTGTTTTAAGGGGAATAATCCATTTTGAAGGGGGAGATGTCATATACGGTAATGGAAGGACACGCGGAGAGAGAGCGTGTGGTTGTGCTGTTGAGATGTGGAGTGACGGGGAGTAAAAGCCATAAAGACAAATAGCCTCCGGAGCAATCATTTACATTCACTTTATACATGCTTCCCTTAGGCAGTATTATTAGAAAACATTGCTTAAATTTTCATTGTTACGCAGATGATACCCAGCTTTATCTATCCATGAAGCCAGAGGACACACCAATTATTTAAACTGCAGGAATGTCTTTCAGACATAAAGACATGGATGACCTCTAATTTCCTGCTTTTAAATTCAGATAAAACTGAAGTTATTGTACTTGGCCCCACAAATCTTAGAAACATGGTGTCTAACCAGATCCTTACTCTGGATGGCATTACCCTGACCTCTAGTAATACTGTGAGAAATCTTGGAGTCATTTTGATCAGGATATGTCATTCAAAGCGCATATTAAGCAAATATGTAGAACTGCTTTTTTACATTTGCGCAATATCTCTAAAATTAGAAAGGTCTTGTCTCAGAGTGATGCTGAAAAGCTAATTCATGCATTTATTTCCTCTAGGCTGGACTATTGTAATTCATTATTATCAGGTTGTCCTAAAAGTTCCCTGAAAAGCCTTCAGTTAATTCAAAATGCTGCAGCTAGAGTACTGACAGGGACTAGAAGGAGAGAGCATATCTCACCCATATTGGCTTCTCTTCATTGGCTCCCTGTTAATTCCAGAATAGAATTTAAAATTCTTCTTCTTACTTATAAGGTTTTGAATAATCAGGTCCCATCTTATCTTAGGGACCTCATAGTACCATATAACCCCAATAGAGCGCTTCGCTCTCAGACTGCAGGCTTACTTGTAGTTCCTAGGGTTTGTAAGAGTAGAATGGGAGGCAGCGCCTTCAGCTTTCAGGCCCCTCTCCTGTGGAACCAGCTCCCAATTCGGATTAGGGAGACAGACACCCTCTCTACTTTTAAGATTAGGCTTAAAACTTTCCTTTTTGCTAAAGCTTATAGTTAGGGCTGGATCAGCTGACCCTGAACCATCCCTTAGTTATGCTGCTATAGGTTTAGACTGCTGGGGGTTTCCCATGATGCACTGAGTGTTTCTTCTTATTCACCTCTTTTTGCTCTGTATGCACCACTCTGCATTTAATCATTAGTGATTGATCTCTGCTCTCTTCCACAGCATGTCTTTTTCCTGACTCTCTCCCCTCAGCCCCAACCAGTCCCAGCAGAAGACTGCCCCTCCCTGAGCCTGGTTCTGCTGGAGGTTTCTTCCTGTTAAAAGGGAGTTTTTCCTTCCCACTGTCGCCAAGTGCTTGCTTATAGGGGGTCGTTTTGACCGTTGGGGTTTTTCTGTAATTATTGTATGGCTTTTGCCTTAAAATATAAAGCACCTTGGGGCAACTGTTTGTTGTAATTTGGCGCTATATAAATAAAATTGATTTGATTTGAATTTATTTGATTTTGATTTCCATCTAATAAATATATGTAGTCCCAACTAAATAAAATTAAATTATCTTGCATGGGTGTGCTTTTTGAGTTGGGGCTACATATATTTATTAGATGGCAATCCTGCACATAATTGAGTTCATCCAGTGAGTCATTTTTTGAGTGTAATAAAGATGGGGACGATCAGAGCCTGACAGCAGCACATCTGAGACTGATTCTGAGTCTGACTCTCTACACCCAAAGCGATCAAAGGGAATAATGTGATTATTGAAAGTAAAGTAAAACTTCTTAAATCATTCTGAGGTCAGTTTTAAGCAGAAATGAGGCGATAATCGGTGAATCACTGCTGACGCTCTGAAATGACGCATGTACAGTGAAGGCAGTGGGGACCGATTTTTAGGGGGGACCGTTCAGTCTGTGACATCTGTGTTGCCAGATACAGCTGATGGTTTCTAGTCCAAAAGCTGTTCAAAAACCACCAAAACCCACCCAAAATATTAGTGGACCAATATTTACATTTGTATCTTAACTGTTCTGATTTGTTCTTCCCTGGTCAGACCGAATAATGAACAATGAATAATGAGCCACGCAGCATTTGGTTTTTTTTTTTGGAGTCCAGTTATTCAACAAACGGGGGAGAATAGTGGCTCTTAGAGGCTCTGAGAGGCAGAATATTCAGCTAAAGAGACTCATCTCTGAGCGTGGCACTAATTTCGAGAAGTTCAAAATTTTGCAAAATCAGCATAGGGCAGTTTGTATATGAGGTACTGTTCATATACGTGGCTCATTATTCGAATGATCACTGAAATTTCTGACAAATCCATCTGTGGCTGATTATTCGTGGCTTTATTATTTAGTACAACCAGGGCTTTAGGCTACTGAATCATGGGAGTCAAAATCCAATCTCTCATCCATGTTGCGACACCTGGGCAGTGGTGGAGGAAGTACTGAGTCTCAGTACTTGAGTAAAAGTACAAATAACCAAAGAAATATTTACTCTAGTAAAAATAGAAGTATGACAATGACAACACTAAAGTAAAAGTACTTACATATGTTATGGTTAGAGGTTTGGGTGGGACCAAACCGTTGCAGGCAATGGACCCAAATGCAGGGAGCTAGACACAGAGAACAGTACAAAGGAAAATATATTTGCGCTGGGGTGCCTGCAGTTTGGAGAGAAGGCCCACCTCCTGGCCGTGAAATGAGGGAGCTGCAGGATCCCAAGCCAGTTTTGAAGGATAATATCAACTAAGGTTTCAGGGTTCAGGACAGGATGGAGACCAGGAGACCAGCCTCCGAGACCAGGAGCTATGGAGAATAAAGACCAGTGGTGGGCACAGTTCTGCTAATCCGCTAGTTATCGAAGATAATGTTTTCATTATCGGATTCGCTTTTCAGATAACTTGTTTGTCGGACCAATTATCTTCTGATAAGTTTTGGTCTGATAATTTTTAGACCGCTAACATTTTCGCAGATGTAGCTTTTGTAGTAGATGCGCAGTTCTATCCTCTACAAACAGAGAAGAGCTGGTTCTAGAAGAAACCGCTCTATCCTCTGCAGGCAAAGGTGAACTAGTCATAGAAAAGAAAAAACTTGTTTCTTTTGACCCTATACTAATACGCTGGCACCCAAGTCATCCAGAGGCATACAGTTTTAACTTATGGTTAAATTTGAAACAAACTAAATTCAGACACGTTATTTAAATTAATGTCACGTATGAAGTTTTATTAAGTGAAAATATCAGTATATGTTTTAGTTTTAAAGTAATGTAGTCATTTTGAAGGTTTTAGTGTGGACATGCAGCTGTGCCCAGTGCATTATGGCCACAGCATTAAACTCTTTGTATATTGTGCCTAAAACCCTTGTGAATATATTTTCTGGGTTTACAGATGTTGTGACTGTGTTTGTTTTATGTAAAAATGCCAAGAAGCTCAGGTTGATTCTCCAAAAGCCAAAAAGTCTGTTCAATTGTGATTCAGGCCATGTGATATAACCAGCATCAAAATCCATAGAACACTGCCATCTACTGGCAACCGGTTATATATCTGTAGGCTTCCAAAACCTGAGAGACCCCACACATGGACATAAAAAAAAAACATTTAATAGATCTGACAGGTTTAGTTGTACAGTGTGTGGTGTCAGCCACACGGTAAAAACAACACACACAAACAGATTTCATACACGAACAATCCGAGGTCAGACACCTCGCTTTCTGATTGGCTGCATGTCACATTTAGCTCCTCACGTCCTTCTGAGCAGATCAGAGCACTCTTACAAACCACACACGGCAGGAATATCTGATACGATTATATTTAGCGTCATCACGATTGTCGGGGTGTCCTTAAGATTGTGGGAAGGGGAAGATCGGGTCCGATATCAGCCTAATTATCTTGCCATGTGAACCAGTCTTGATGTTATGACGCCTCACGGAGCGACTGATTGATCTGTTATAACGCCACACCGAACATGTTTTCACTATTATTTGATTTCTTTGTGTGACTGACATCGTTATTCAAACATTCAAAAGGTGATTCCTATCGCCACACAACTCCAACACACGAGAAAGTTTTTTGACAGTTCTTGTTATTGAAAGAAACCTTGTTGTTATGTGTCGACGCGGGTTGAGGAGCGGACCTGCGTCTGATGGAACCCAGCGTCAAAACAACCAGAAAGCGGTTCCAATAACAAAACAATTTATTTCCCCCTTTGGTGCATAACAAGGTGTACAAACGAAAAATGCGTCTGTCTGGCGGAGTGAAGGACGGCGCGCTCTCCAGCGCCCAAAAGGATCAAAGCCCGGCGCTTCTGGACCCACGTTCACCGCCAAACACCCCCCAGGTGGACACGACAAACCGACTCTGCGAAGGATAGAAAAGGTGAGGTAAGTCAGCAGCTACAACTAATATCCTTCAAAGGCACACACTATCAGCAACACATTCAGGTCTGAATTTAAGCTTTATGTAAATGAGCAGCTTCTCACAACAGGTGGAGGATCATCTGTCCGCACGCCACGGCGGTGAGAAGCAAGCTGCACAACTCTCATCAATATTCACATATACTGCGTAACAAAATACCAAATTACTGTTAATTATTCAGACAATCAAATCACCTCTGATGTGTGCTGACAGCATGTGTCCCTCACCTGTCCTCCTTCACAGGCACGATGTGTCAAACCCAGGCGCGGTCCTCAGCGTCTCACAAACGAACATCACAAAGTCGAGTTCCCGGCAATTCTGCTTGAATCACACATGACTTAAATGCAGAATGCCATCTCATTATCTGCTTCAGCTGAAAGTCTTTAAGGTTGCACGTGAGCACCATCCACAGGTGCTACACATCACGTTGATGAGGGTGAAGGACTCTTCTGCCAGCACCTTCTCCACAGACAATAAATCAGTTTGCATACCACCTGGAGAGCAAAGAAAAGAAAAGAACACCCAAATGTCTAGCCAAACCCCCCAACACACAACAGTACCCCCCCTTTAACGGGAAGCCTCCCGGCGACCAAACAGACCAGGCCCGAGAACAGCACCTCCCTCCAGGGTCCTCGTCAGGAAGTAGACAGCGCAACGCTCCCAAGGTCCACCGCAGACAGCAGGACAGGGCACCGTAGCTGGAAGGCCGGCTGGCTTCAAAGAAAAACCCCAAAACAGTCCCAGATACAACCCAACATACAAGAAAAAACATAAAACCCACCCAAAACCTCCCCAGGGGACCGTCCCATCCAACCCCGGGAAGAAAAGAAAAACTCCCAAATGCAAAAAACCCAACACAGCCCCACAAACACAATACAAACATAAATACACAAAGAAAAATAACAAACAACCCCCCCAGAACGACTTGCAGAGCCCAACACCCCCCAGAAGGCCTTTACCGCCAGATCCAGGAGAAATAGCCAAAGCCGGAATCCCACAGAGGTCCCCAGGTACACATGGAGCAACGGCGCCCCCCAGAGGACCGTACTATCAAACCCCAGGAGGCACCCTCCCCACAACCCAGGAACCCCAGACCCGGCCACACTTGGCTAGTCGGCCCTACAAGCCAATTCCCCCCCAGAGGACCGTCCCATCAACCCTGGAGGTGGAACCTGGAAGGAAACAAAAACACAAAAGTCCAACCCCCGGAGGACTACAGTAAACAACCCCGGGGGCAAATAAAACAACCGATAAACCCTGTTACCTTCCCCAGCACCCCGAAAGACCCCAGGTCCCTCCCAGAGCCTCTCGGCGGCTCAATTTTGGCGAACGGCACAAAACATCAAGCCGGGGAAGGGAACAGGAAAAACTAACCCGGCCCCAACCCCAAGGCGCAGCGGAAAACCGGAAATACGTCCGGTGTCTCAACCCGACCATACCCCAGCCTATCGGGAGGGGTGGAACTACCAAAATGGCGAACTGCAACAGATCAGCCCACCCCTCCGACTGAGGTATGTTCCCGCTGCACCACACCCCGGCAACACCAATGACAAACGGTACAAAGGCCCACCGAGGCTGGAGTGGAACCGGGCCCTAACTAAACCAGAAAAAACGCCCCTAACAACCCCCCCCTAGGTGCAGAGGTCTTCTGAGAACGCTCAGCGTGACCAACCTGCACCACCCCACAACCCACAAGACGAACGGTCTTGGGGCGAGTGAGGTTGGGGTTAGGGAAGTAGGGAAATAAAAAACAACAAAACAAAACGACCCCAAACCCAAACAGAAAATACCTAAATACAAATAATGAAAACCAACGATCAACTGAGTCCAGACGGGCTTCGAACCGCCTGTTGTTCACTCCACCAGAACCGCCTCTGAATCCCCAAACAATTTATAACCCCTTTCAGAAATAAAAACAAAACAGCCCAAATAATATATATATTTTTTTTATGTGTATTATTTTGCTTGTCCCAGAACACCTGGAGATACGTCACCACTATTTTTCTTGACACTTATATGACGGGGCAATATAGCGACTTCAGCTCGTCCGAGCTGCATGGACAGACCTGCAAGAGGAGCCAGAGGTCCCGTCGGAGGAGTCCCAGTGGGGCGAAGAAGAGGCAGCCCAGATCTGTGTCGGGGAAAGCTCCGAGATGAAAAAACCCATTCTGATGGCCGCCCTCTCTCGCGTCCACGCTCCTTCATCCGATCATCTAAACGAATCACCAAAGATATTAGCTATCTAAATCATTTGGCTCGTCACGGACTACTAGCTCGTCTTTTAATGGATCATTTAAACCAACCACAAATACTCCGCTTAATGCTGCGGCATTCCAACCGGACTGAGCAGGAAAAATTCGGAAATCCACAGAATAATCCGCCGCACTCCGCCTCCCCTGCCTGAGATTCAGCAATCGCTGGGCAACGGTATGAGCAAAAACCAGAGAACATTGCATCAAAAACGGAGCACAAACTTCAACGTTTCCCGCATAAGACTCCGGACGACAAATAATCAATTCGGAAGCCGAATCTCTGGGTGACGGAGTTATCTGCACCGGTATCGATGGTGCCGCAGCTGGAGCAGCAGGAAGCAAAGTGGCTTGCACTGCAAGCTCCGTAACGCGGACATCTGTTTGTTTAATTTGGTTTGTGAGATGCTGTAATTGCTCCCATATTTTCTCCAAGTGTTCTTGAACTCTTTCGGCAAATGGAACCGCCTCTGCCGCTGGGTCCATTATGGAATGGCCGGGAACTACTGTTATGTGTCGACGTGGGTTGAGGAGCGGACCTGCGTCTGACGGAACCCAGCGTCAAAACAACCAGAAAGCGATTCCAATAACAAAACAATTTATTTCCCCCTTTGGTGCATAACAAAGTGTACAAACGAAAAATGCGTCTGTCTGGCGGAGTGAAGGACGGCACGCTCTCCAGCGCCCAAAAGGATCGAAGCCCGGCGCTTCTGGACCCACGTTCACCGCCAAACACCCCCCAGGTGGACACGACAAACCGACTCTGCGAAGGATAGAAAAGGTGAGGTAAGTCAGCAGCTACAACTAATATCCTTCAAAGGCACACACTATCAGCAACACATTCAGGTCTGAATTTAAGCTTTATGTAAATAAGCAGCTTCTCACAACAGGTGGAGGATCATCTGTCTGCACGCCACGGCGGTGAGAAGCAAGCTGCACAACTCTCATCAATATTCACATATACTGCGTAACAAAATACCAAATTACTGTTAATTATTCAGACAATCAAATCACCTCTGATGTGTGCTGACAGCATGTGTCCCTCACCTGTCCTCCTTCACAGGCACGATGTGTCAAACCCAGGCGCGGTCCTCAGCGTCTCACAAACGAACATCACAAAGTCGAGTTCCCGGCAATTCTGCTTGAATCACACATGGCTTAAATGCAGAACGCCATCTCATTATCTGCTTCAGCTGAAAGTCTTTAAGGTTGCACGTGAGCACCATCCACAGGTGCTACACATCACGTTGATGAGGGTGAAGGACTCTTCTGCCAGCACCTTCTCCACAGACAATAAATCAGTTTGCATACCACCTGGAGAGCAAAGAAAAGAAAAGAACACCCAAATGTCCAGCCAAACCCCCCAACACACAACACTTGTCTCCCAAACCGGATAGAGTTGTGATGTCATCACGTGTGCGCTTTGGCGCTGTCTCGTGAGATCTTGAAAATTTCTTTCTTTTTTTATACAAATGAAAAAAAAATGACATAGTTTACAAAAGCACATTTATTTGTAAACACCAACACGTTACATTGATTCACTTGTGTTGGTTTTTACATAGAATCAATGAATCAACCAGTCAGTATGAGCAGAGGCTTAGGACCCATAATCCCCTCTGAGCATCTGTGTGTTAATGTTAAAATCTTCAGAATTAGTGCATTATTTTAAAATTAACAGACGTGTTATATATCACTTTGTACATTTTAAGAGTTTACATTAATGTAGTTATTCTATCTGGAATAATTTTATTTTTGAAGCAAAACCATAATTCAAACCTGATTTCCATTTGAAGACGTCTGCCTCATCACGGGACCACTGTATCCTGTCAGGGTAAATGACACTTTCCTACAGCATTTAAAGTTATCGGTTATCTGTAGCTTCTGATAAGTTTATCAGTTTTGCGTTAAAAAAGATAACTTTTCAGTTAGCTGATTACCAGTTATCTAACTTCTTGGTTAGCTGTGCCCACCACTGATAAAGACACACAGGGTGAGTGAATGCACTTGTAATGTTGGAGCCTCAAAACAGTCACAGTTCATAAAAGGTTTAACACAGATTGTTTCAGAGTTCAGGAAATAAAGTTATCTTCTTGAGAAATAAAGTTCACTGTTCAGGAATTGTTCATAGTTCATAAGTTGTATCCAAAGGTCAGCGGTCAAGTGCTGCGTGTTGTAACGCAGTTCCAATTAAGCAGGACTTGATACAGCTGGGTTCTCAATTGTTTGATATCAGAATTCATGCGGTTCTTAGGAAACGTTCTTGGGACAGTTTATCATAGCACAGTCACAAACAGGAATGAGTAAGAACAGGATCTCACTGAGACAATGAGGAACTTAACTGGCATGTAGTTGAGACGCTGGCGTGTAGTTGAGACGCACTCTGTGCCAAGAGCCGAGGAGTTCCAAAGTGACGTTGCTGTGCCAGTCAGAGCCAGGATCCATGCCCACTTGGGAGCTGTACCAAAATTGTCTGGAACATCAGGAAAAGACAGTTTGCTCTAATACGGGAAACCTGAGCATTTGCTGAGGGACACTTCAGCGAGGCAAAACGAGGCAAACAAAGGCAACAGACAAACACGGCACACAAGTATCTGGCAATACATGAACAGAAAGGTTTAAATAGTCTATCAATAATCAGTCACTCGTCTGATCTAGATGTGAAACAAAACCGAGGGCGCCATTTAGTGGAGAAACTAACACATGACACTGCTAAAACAAACAGCTAAAACGAGGCTCTGAGGGAAATCCTGACATTACCCCCTCAACGGGAGCCCCCTAGCACCTTCCCCGGCTTATCCAGGTGACACCGGTAGAAGTCTTTTAAGAGTGAAGGGTCCAGGATAAAGTTCCTCTTCACCCAGGAGTGCTCCTCAGGTCCATAACCCTCCCAGTCCACCAGATATTGGTAGCCCCAACCCCTGCGTCAGACATCCAGGTTCCTCATGACAGACCAGGCGGGATGGCCATCAATGATCCAGCAGGAGGAGGAGCAGGTCTGAGAGGACAGAGGTCACTGGAATGGACAGGCTTGAATCGTGACACATGAAAGACCAGATGAATCCGTAGGGACGGAGGCAGGTGAAGCTGCACAGCAGTGGGATTCACTACCTTGTCAATGACAAATAGACCAATATACCTGGGTGGCAGTTTAGGAGACTCAGTCTGCAAGGGAATGTCACAGGACGATAACCACACCTCCTGCCCGGGTTTGTAATCAGGGGCCGGGGTTCTCCTCTGGTCTAAATAGTGGCGGATCCGATCTTGTGTCTCCTTGAGCGTTGACTAAGCTCGTTTCTAAATCTGGCGGCATAGTTGCAGGTGGTCTTGAACCGATCAAGGCCTCGAACGGTGACAGACCGGTAGCAGATGATACCTGACTATTGTGGACATATTTGACCCAGGGAAGATACGAGCTCCAGTCAGAGGGATGGTCAGCGGAGACACACCGGAGGACATTCTCAAGATCTTGGTTGGTCCTTTCTGTCTGTCAGTTTGTTTTGGGATGGCATCCGGACGATAAACTGGCTGAGGCCCCCAGGGCATCACAGAAACATTTCTACAACTGAGATGTGAATTCTGGTCCTCTGCCAGACACAATGTCCTGGGGAATCCCATGCAGCCGGAAGACATGGTGAACCAGGAGGTCAGCAGTCTCCTGGTCTGAAGGCAGTTTCTCCAGGGGCACAAAGTGCACGGCTTTAGAAAAGTGGTCCACCAAAGTGAGGACCACACTCTTGCCTAGGGAGTCCGGAAGTCCAGTCACAAAATCGAGTCCAATATGGACCACGGGTGGCCTGGAAATGGAAACAGTCGAAGCATACCACTGGGGGCCGGTGAAGGGATTTGCCCCAGGCACAAGCTGTACACGCTTGGACAAAACGTTGTACATCAGATTGACAAGGCAGCCACCAATAGCGGCAGTGGATGAGATCAACAGTCTTGTGGATACCAGGGTGGCATGCCAACTTGGAGGAGTGACAGAACTGAATAACGGCTGAACGAGCCTCAGGAGACATGAAGATGCAGCTAGGAGGTCCCCTGCCAGGATCAGGATGGCAAGACGGTGCCTCTTGGACAGTTTTATCCACTTCCCAGGACAGAGCCCCCACTACAGTGGACTGTGGAACAATGGAGCCGAGATCTACTGTTGTAGTTGAGGTGGGGACACGAACATCTGGGGCAGAGTGTCTGGTTTTCCATTTCTTTTGCCTGGATGGAATGTGATAGTGAATTTGAACTGGGCAAAAAACAATGCCCACCTGTCCTGTTGGGGATTTAAGCTCTTAGCTGTTCTGATGTATTCCAAGTTGTTATGGTCAGTCCAGACAATAAATGGGACTGCAGCCAATGTCTCCACACTGTCAGGGCTTCTTTAACAGCTAACAATTCCCGGTTGCCTATATCGTAGTTCCTCTTAGCTGGCGTTAAGCGCCGAAAGAAGAAGGCACAGGGATGCATACGATTGTTCTCCACAGTTCTCTCTCTCTCACCTACCCCTAACTCTCATGCATCAACTTAACAAAAAATTGTTTCTCAGGGTCAGGTTGAGTCAGAACTGGTGCTGTGGAGAATCGATGTTTAAGTGTATGGAATGCATTGTCAGCTGCCGGTTTCCAGTGAAACAAGATTTTTGGGGATGTTAAAGCGGTGAGTGGAGCTGCGCCTTGGCTATACCCACGGATGAACCATCTATAGAAGTTGGCAAACCCCAAGAATTGCTGTAGCTGTTTGCAGGTTGACGGTACAGGCCACTCAGTGACAGCGGTTACCGTGGCCGGTCTGGTTCAATGCGATTTGGCGAAATGATAAACCCGAGGAAGTACACAGTCTCCCAATTAAACTCACATTTTTCAACTTTCACAAAGAGGCAGTTCTCAAGGAGTCGCTGGCGGACTAGGCGTGGACATGTGACATGGAATCAGGCGAGAAGATCAAGTCCTGAAGGACATTGTTAACGAGGGCCTGGAATGTTGCAGGGGCATTTGTCAGACCGAATGGCATCACCAGGTATTCAAAATGGCCGATAGAAGTGTTGAATGCCGTTTTCCACTCATCCCCCTCCCACACTCGGACCAGGTGGTACGTGTTTCTTAAATCCAATTTAGTGAATTTAGTGGTCCTGTGTAGGGAACTGAACGCCAAATCAAGGAGGGGAAGCAGATAATGATTTCGGACCGTAATGTCGTTCAGTCCCCGAAAATCGATACAGGAACGCAGAGTACCATTTCTTTCCCCAAGAAAATGAAGCCTGCACACGCAGGTGACGACAAGGTCCAGATCAACTCAGCGGACAGTGAGTCCCAGATATAGGTCTCCATAGCCTCTCGTTCCAGGCGTGAGAGATGATACAGATGACTGGAACCCTAACCCGAATGAGATTTATGGCTATATCATAAGACGGTGAGGAGGAAGCGAGAGAGCACAGTCTTTGCTGAACACTACAGCTAGATTGTGATATTCAGGTGCAACCAAAGACAGGTCTGGAGGACTATAGACCACCTCACTGTTGGAAACGCTGGGCAGAACTGAGGAACATAGACACCCGTGGTAGCATGCTTCACTCCATTGAGTAAGTGACCCGGAGGGACAATCAGTCCAGGGACTGTGCTTGACTATCCAAGGGTATCCCAGAACCACAAGTGAGGTGGAAGGAATTACAAAGACCTGGCTTGTTTCTCGATGGTTACCAGATACAATCAGGGTGACTGGTTTGGTCTGATGAGTGATGGATGGAAGTAGGGTTCCCTCAAGAGACGAGACAGGGGAAATACTTGGCATATTTGACAAGGAAGAAATCAGATTCCCAGGCTATTTCTTCGATTAAAGATGTAAATGGAAAACAGTTTTTTGATACTGCCACAATTAATGACATCTTTAAAAAATTTTATGAAAATCTTTACAAATCTCAAATACATATCAATGCTCCTGAGTTAATGGATGCCTTTTTTTCATCTCTTAATCTTCCTAAATTGACTGAAGACCAGAAGTTAAATTTGGATTGTCCCATATCGAAAGAGGAGGTGCTGGATGCCATAAAAGAGTT
This sequence comes from Thalassophryne amazonica, assembly GCF_902500255.1. Lineage (NCBI taxonomy): Eukaryota > Metazoa > Chordata > Actinopteri > Batrachoidiformes > Batrachoididae > Thalassophryne > Thalassophryne amazonica. The sequence goes on from NC_047118.1 coordinate 82,561,718, forward strand.
GCAGGCAGGCAAAGTAGCTGGGCCAGATGGCCTTGGTGCTGAATTTTATAAAGAATTTCGAGATATACTAGTTGACCCATTGCTTAATATGTATAATGACTCTTTTAAGAAAGGCCTGCTACCTAGCTCTTTAAGAGAGGAAAATATATCCCTTATAATACTGAAAAAGGGTAAAGCGCCTGAAGACTGCGCCTGAAGACTGCGCCTCTTATAGGCCAATTTCTTTGCTGAACGTAGATTTGAAACTCCTTTCCAAAATTCTTGCGAGGCGTCTTGAACGTGTACTTCCCTCTCTAATTAATAAAGATCAAACAGGTTTCATTAAGGGTCGTAGTTCGCATAATAATGTGCGCAGACTGTTGAATATAATTCAGTTTTTTAATCAAAAATCAGTGCCTGGCATAGTGGTCTCGCTCGATGCCGAAAAGGCATTCGACCGCGTTGAATGGTCCTATTTGTTTTTTACTTTGCGGCAATTTGGTTTAAGTGAAAATTTTATAAGTTGGATTAGGCTTCTGCATAGCAATCCCTGTTCAGCAGTTCTTTCTAATGGGTTGCGGTCCCCAAATTTTTGTGTTTTGAGGGGGACTAGGCAGGGCTGCCCCCTCTCCCCCTTACTTTTTGCCCTGGCAGTAGAACCGCTAGCGGAGGCGGTGAGAGCCCGGAAGGACATTTACGGCCTGAGTCTAGGACAAAGACAACATAAAATTACTTTATATGCTGATGATGTTCTAGTTGTATTGACCCAACCTGAAATATCTGTGCCCTTACTCATCGAGACCATTAACAAATTCAGCGACATCTCCGGTTATAGAATTAATTTTAATAAATCAGAAGCGATGCCGCTGGGCACTTTAAAAGAAAAACCTCAGGTCCCTTCTCCATTTCCTTTTAATTGGTCTCCAGAGGGCTTTGTCTATTTAGGGATTAAGATTACACCTGCTTTTGATCAGATGTATAAATGTAATTTCACCTCTCTGTTTGAGTGCATTAAATTGGACTTGGAGAGGTGGAAGACTTTGCCTTTGTCCTGGCTTGGCCGAGTTGCTCTTCTTAAAATGAACATCTTACCCAGGCTATTATATCCTATTCGGATGGTCCCAGTTATTTTTTCACATAAGACTGTTAAGACTTTGAATGGCTGGTTTAGTGCGTTTATATGGGCAGGGAGAAAGCCTCGCCTTAAAATATCTACGTTATGCCTCTCATCTTCAAAGGGGGGCTTGATCTCCCAGACATAAGAAAGTATCAGCTCAGTGCCCATATGTGTGTAGCGGCGGACTGGGTGGAAGAACCTATTTCTCTCTGGCTTGATATAGAAAGTTCCATGTCCAACCTCCCTCTGAAAAATTTACTATTCCTGAAAAAAGGTAAACTTCTAAAAATATTCTGTAGTAACCCTCTCACTTTATGTACTGTCAGAGCTTGGCAAATAATTCAAAAGATGGAGGGTAGGTCTCACTTAACATCTCTCTTCACTCCGTTATATGGCAATCCCCTTTTCCAGCCTGGGACTTTGGACTCTGGTTTTTCTGTGTGGGCGGAAAAAGGTATCTCTACCCTTTCTGATTTGATGGACAGATCAAACCTAATGTCCTTCGATCAGTTAGTAAATAAATACGGAATTCACAGACGTGACTTTTTTCGGTACCTGCAAGTGAGAGATTATATCCTAAAGAACACAACTATACTTGCCAACCAAACTGTCACTGATTGTGAAAAACAACTATTTCAGCCTAAACTTAAATGCTCTGTTAAGATTTGCTATGGTTTATTGAGAGAATATGAAGGCTCAGATTTGGCTCATTTGAAGGGGACATGGGAGAGGGAGTTAGCTTTGGTGATCAGTGACGAGGCCTGGAATGAAACTTGGGAGAACGCAGGGTCTTTGAGTGTTTGTAATAGGGTAAAAGCAATGCAACTTAAGATTTTGCATCGTGTTCATATATCTCCTTCTCAGTGTCATAGATTTAATTCAGACCTTTCCCGCTCTGCCCTAAGTGTAAAACAGAGGTGGGTAACCTCACTCACTGTCTTTGGTCCTGTAGGAAAATACAACAATTTTGGTTTAGTATAAAAGGTGAACTGGACAAGATCCTTTCTATTATTACTGAATGTAACCCATTGTATATGTTGCTGGGAATGACAAATAACAACATTAAGAAGAAATGTGAAAGACAACTTTACATGATGCTTACTTTCTGTGCTAGGAAATGTGTCCTCTCGAACTGGATTATAGACAAAGCCCCATCAAGAATTGGATTTGTACCCATGATCTTCTGGACTCAAGCACAACACCTTAACCACTAGACCATCACCCCCCCGGGTGGTAGGAAAGACGGCTAATTTGTCTTTGAGAGGATCTGAGAGCCCTGTAACAAAAATACTCCAAAGAGCAGCTGAGTCCCAGCCCACCTCCACGACGAGGATGCGGAAGTTGATTGCAAACTTACCCGCGTGGCGGCGTTCCTGATGAAGAGATAATACGCTGAGCCGTGGTATAAGCTTTGGTGGAAAGGTCGAATATTCAAAGAAATTTTTAAAAACTGGAGATTTTCTGCTCCACAGAGCAGTGGCCTAAACATCACTGCACAGCAGATTCGTCACATAAGAGATTCAGCTGCTGTCGGAGGCGTACTGCGAGGGTCACTGAGAAAACACTAGCGAACACTGCATCATAAAGGTGGCACAGGTTTCAACACAGCTTGCGAATGTTTCTGGATGACAAATGAATGGCTCTGGAGCCGAAACTACACTCGTGGAAGGAGGAACTATTTGTGGCGCAGAAGAATCTACTGCGGCTGTGTTGGCGGAAGAATTGGTGCCTGTGTGAGCTGAGTGATACATGTGTCTGCCTGTGTGACCTGAGCAGCAAGCTGAAATACCAAAGAATCTGGACTTGGGTTCCCATAGCATCCATGGTTTGTTGAACCTTTCCCAGGAATTGTCCTTGATGATTGAGTGCCTGCTGGGTCCATCTTATGGCCAGATACTTCTGTTATGCTAGAGGGTTGAGTGGGACCAAATCATTGCAGGCAATGGACCCAAATGCAGGGAGCTGAACACAGAGAAGAGTACAAAGGAAAATATATTTATTTGTAACAAATAAAGTAAAGGTGCTGCACTGGGGTGCCTGCAGTGTGGAGAGATGGCCCGCCCCCTGGATCCCGAGCAGTGTTGAAGGATAATATCAACTAAGGTTTCAGGGTTCAGGACTGGGTGGAATGCTTGCCTCTGAGACCAGGAACTATGGAGAATAAAGACACACAGGGTGAGTGAATGTACTCATAACGCTGGATCCTCAAAACAGTCACAGTTCATAAAAGGTTTAACACAGGTTGTTTCAGAGTTCAGGAAATAAAGTTCTTTTCTTAAGAAATAAAGTTCACTGTTCAGGCATTGTTCATAGTTCATAAGTTGTATCCAGAGGTCAGAGGTCAAGTCCTGCATGTTGTAATGCAGTTCCAATTAAGCAGGACTTGATACAGCTGGGTTCAATTGTTTTATATCAGAATTCATGCGGTTCTTACGAAGAGTTCTTGGAACAGTTTATCATAGCACAGTCACAAACAGGAACGAGTGATAACGGGATCTCACTGAGACGAGGAGGAACTTAACTGGCGTGTAGTTGAGACGCGTTCTGTGCCAAGAGCCAAGGAGTTCCAAAGTGACGTTGCTGTGCAGGTAGTCAGTTTGTCGTAAAGTTGTTTGTCTTTACCGCATGCAGGTGCTTCTGATTTCACACACAAACAGAGTGGAGATCAAACACAACATGCCCGTATATAGAGGGGGTTCAGGGGGTTAATACGAACCCCCCCGAGAATTCTGCTGATTTTTTTTTCTGCTGATTTTTTTCTGATCTGGATATCAATGTTATGTATTTTCTTTTCATTGATAATAAGCAACAAGCACTAACTGTTACACAGCTATTATCACACACCCTCAAGTTTCAATTTCCTCTGCCAGAGTAATCCCTTAAGTGATGAAAGGGGAAACTGCTAGATAAACTTTTCCCATGGGGGTTGAGAATTTTTGCTCCCTGGTTCCTATCCTCCTCTGATATCAAACAGATTAGTAGGCTTGTAAATACCCATGTAGACACACAATTACAACTTGTCTGGTTTGTAAAAACATGTTTGTATGAATAAGATGAGAAATAAAGGGAGCTTCTCCTTCCTGTTGCAAATACTGTAAAGGTGCAAATATTCGCGTGGGATTTATTATGCGAATTCTGCGAGTTAAACAAGGTCGCCAAATTAAATACCACTATTGTAATACATAAGTTACATATACGTACATATTCATATTTTTGATTTGAATCATGTGCTCTTGCATCAGCCAAGCTTGAACCTTCGTGCGCATGCGTGAGATTTTTCACTCCTGTCGGTTGTGAATGACGTAACCGACAGGTATAAAGTTTGCATTATTGTTATCTTGGTTCTTCCTGGGTGGTTCTTATGGCAACTGATCCAATCCCAAGCAAGGACTATTTGTATATAAAAATGTATTTCCTAAAATGATACATTTTGGGTTTCAAATGAAATTTATGTAGCTTTTTACCCTTCGAAATCCTCATAAAGCTTCTGCTTCGGGGGGCTTCACCCCGAGCCCCCCAATACATGTTTCACTCATGGTGTCAGCAACATGAGACTGAACTCACTCATGGTAATGGCAACATAACTTAGCTAAAGTAACTAAACTAAATTAAACTACAAAATCACAATAAATCAATAACACTAACAACACTGTTAAACTAACATGAACCACAATAACAACACTTAAAACCCCAAACTTCCATGATGCATTGCAGCACAACATCCATTGTTAATTGGTTAGATACAATTGCTAATTTCTACAAAAATATTAGGCCTATCAACTTTCGGTTTTTGCAGCGTTCATCCTTGACCCAAAATAGGCATACCAAACGACTAATGTTAGCTCTCCCCAGTTTTTGCGTGACCGAAGCCATACACACATGCACACAGAGGCCACTTGGCTATTATATTATTATAGATGTTATAGATTATTATAGATGGACTGACACATTTTCATTAATCTCGTTTTAGGATAATATAAATAAAAAATAACAATTTAATGTTAGTTAATTACATAATTCTAACTCATTTATGTAACATAATACTTCTATAATGATGGAAATGGCCATCCTAAGGCACACCTGTGCAATAATCATGCTGCCTAATCAGCATCTTGATATGCCACACCTGTAAGGTGGGATGGATTATCTTGGCAAAGGAGAAGTGCTCACTACGGGCCCTGTCCCACTGGTGTTTAGGAGGATTTGCATATGGATTGCGCACAAAATTGGCTCATATTCGCTTAACATCCGCAATATGCATGAAACATGCTTGTATGAGTCGGCAGACACCCGCACACAATTATCCGCAATTATCTGCAGAGACACGTTTTTCCGTTACCAGGATTTTTGAGCTGCACAAAATTTTGGCTGCGGATGACATCCGCCTTACATACTCCATACATACTCAATATAGCCTCAATCTATGCGCTGTATATTCACCGTCATCTGGTGATATCCGCAACTGACAGGGATTTGCAGCTTGGCAGCGGACTGGGACAGTGTGTAAAATGGATATTTTTCGTGCCCATCATGTCCACATCACGAACTAAAATAAGTTGTAGCGACTGCATACAGATTGGTCATGAATAAAGCGTTTTTATTACGTCTGCTTTGCATCTGATTTGTGGCGGATGCAAATCAGATGCGCTGCGTTCACAGCTGGACACCGTTCTTTGTTCTACCGGCTGCCACATGCTCTGCGCTGGATGCTGCCTATATAAAATAATTATTTTGTGGCGGATTAATAATTTTATTCTGCAAATTGACTGTTGAAAACGGCTCTGATCTCCTCCTGAATCACAGGAAGCTGCATCTGGGCCGTGCACGCGCACGCGAATGTCTAACAAGCTGCAGAAAGCATTTTGAGCTGTCTAAAAAGGTAATTATTTGACTTGTTTACATTGTCAAGTCTTGATAAAACAGTTGTGTGTTTTTTCCTTCTTTTCTGCAGCTGTTAAAGTATTTATTCCTATGTTTATAACAGATTTAACGTCTTGTTATAATCGTTCAGACGAGCTGCGCTCTGATGCGATCCGCTGACGTCACCACTCACCCTGTTCACTGCTTGTTTACTTCAATCAACTTGTCCAAGTCCAGCAGTTGCTCCAGAGGCTGTATTGTTGGTGTGAATAGTGATGCCGACGGCCCGAGTGCACTTCTTTTATGACCACAATGCAGATGCTGTGCACGCGCAAACACGCGCGATGCATTCATAATACACCCGTAATACTGCCATGATAATCTCAATGCGTCGGATCCATTTCCTCACCACATGTGTTATACAACCGTGATTGTTCATCATATATTCACTATATATTATTAATATATCCGTAATTCATACTGGGACATTTGTCATTTTTGGCCAGTTTTGTTCCAGACGACAACGAACGCCCGTAATTTGTGTACTCAGTTCATGCGCAATTAATCCTCTCCCCAGTGAGACAGGGCCCTAACACAAATTTAGACAGATTTGTGAACAATATTTGAGAGGAATAGGTCTTTTTGTGTATATACTGAAAATGTTTTAGATTTGAGTTCATGAAAAATAGGAGCCAAAACAAAAGGGTTGTGTTTATATTTTTATTCAGTGTACATTGATTTGGGATAAATGGAAAATGGTAAATGGACTGCATTTATATAGCGCTTTTCCATCTGCATCAGATGCTCAAAGGACTTTACAATTATGCCTCACATTCACCCCGATGTCAGGGTGCTGCCATACAAAGCGCTCACTACACACCGGGAGCAATAGGGGATTAAAGGCCTTGCCCAAGAGCCCTTAGTGATTTTCCAGTCAGGTGGGGATTTGAACCCATGATCTTCTGGACTCAAGCCCAACACCTTAACCACTATAGACCATCACCTTCCCTCTTTATGGGATCTTTATGGTTAGACAAATAAAGTGGTGTACTATTCAATATGGTTGCAATATTTTTTTATATTTTGACCCCTGTGTAATCCTTCATTGACCTCTACCTGGCTCCAGCTGCCCCCCTGTGATGCTGTCATACATGTTTGTGTAGGTCATGGTAAAGTGAGGCTGCTTGGTCCATGGTTTAAGTGTAATAACAACCACCATGTTTTGTCATTCCGTATTAAATACTGACATTCTGCTTCCTCCTGATGTGTCAAATGCTACAGGCGTGGTGGGGAGGTGACCTTTGGCAGTCCGAGTCCTCGTGCTGGTGGCAGCAGCAGCAGCATCAGGAGAGTGGGACTCGGTGGCAGCATTAACAGAAGGAGCACCATCAAGGAGAATTCAGTGGAGTTCCAGGAGGAGCCTCCTTCCTCTTCTCCTCCTGCCTGCACCCCACCACCACAGTCCTGCCGGGACACCTGCTTCCCCAATGACTAAAGGGTCAACACACAAATCCAGATGTGCTGCAGTGAGTCCTCAGTTGACCTACTGTAGGTCCACCTGTCCATAGACTTGGCGATTTTGTTGATCTTAAGATCTCTACAATCTGAAATCAAATATTAACATTGCATGAACTGGGACAAAAGACATAACCAGTATGTTTGTCGATCTAATCTACACAGACTTTTTCAGCCATTTTCTCCAACACAATACAATCCGTAATGTCTGAGATTGTTATAAATATCAGAAACATTATAATTCTTTGTAGGTTTTTAAAATAGAACCAGAATTGACCCTTGATATAGAAACAGATGAATTATTCAGCTGTGACCACGTTTTATAATTTCATGTAAATACTGTTATTCCTTGCAGATTTCTGATTGGAATAAGAATAAGAATAAGAATAACTTTATTAATCCAAAACAAAATTGTTTATCTCACTGTAATTAGTTGACAGAACAGAAGAATAAACCTTCTGGAGGTTTCAGGTCATTAGACTCAGACCCTTCGGGATATGTCAGATTAAAAAAAAAATCTAAAAATTAAACAAAAACATACTATGTTTATTATTATGGAAAGTTAACATTTGATTTCAGATTTTGTCAAGTTTATAGACGGGGGCAGGACCCAGCTCACCTGCAGCCTGAGTAGATTTGGCAGAACCTCTGGTTCCTCACATACTTTATGTACACTTTTAACATGTGGGTGTCTTACAGACAAGTGACCAAACATCTCTGGATTGGTCCACAGCTGGCGCATGTTCTACTGCATGTCCACCTTTGTTTCTCCACGTTTCCCATCACAGCATCATCCCCAAAAAGCACCATGGTACCACTGCATCCAGTAACTGGTAACTAGGCAGTTTTTGTAAGTTTAAGTTAAGTCAAAGTCCATAACTCTCAAAGAGGGTTATTCATCAAACTCATAGAACTCTTTGATAAATCTGCAAATTCCAGTTCCATCAGTATGCTTCACTCTAGACAGCTGCACAGCTCAGTAAATGACGGCAGAACAAGAAAAACCCGCTCCAACATCCGCCAGCTTGACTGTGTGGAAGAACCTAAATGTTCAGTGTTAAAAATCTGACAAGGTTTGTGATATTTCATCGAAATTTGGTCACTTTTATATGTAAATGGACTGCATTTATGTAGCGCTTTTCCATCTGCATCAGACGCTCAAAGTGCTTTATAATAATGCCTCACATTCACCACAATGTCAGGGTGCTGCCATACAAGGTGCTCACCACACACCGGGAGTAACTGAATCATGTATAGACACAAATGATTCAGTTACTCACAGGCTCTTCAAGGAAATTAGGAGAGATGCTACGATGTTTTCACGTAGCTTTGAGGTCAAGGAAAAAGATGAAGCATGTTTACTAAACTCAAATCCGCTCCCACAGTGCTGTGCAGGTGTCACTGTTATTAGTTTCTGTATTTCTGTTGCATCATCCATCATGCAATTGACCTGTTTGTGGATATGCAACAAGGTACAGCACCACCTTTGAGCTGAATCTGGGGCAACCAAACATGCACAGTGTGTCTTTTGTAGGTAAGATTACCCCCCTCCCCCAAACCACCACCCCAATCTAACACACACATACACATCTTTTCCACTGAAATCCATCCATATAATAAAAGGGGAGTGGCCTCTGTGTGTGAGCTGACTTTCGTCCTTTGGCATACTTATGTATTTTTTCATGAGGATTCGAGTGGTGAAAACAATAAAGTGGTCTGAGATCGGACCTGTATTGTCCGAAAAAGTCATTTTTCTTAAGCTTGTTCAAGCTTGTTTATGTTGCATGTTGATTATTGGCATGAAGTTTTACACCGGATGCCCTTCCTGACGCAACGCCACATTGCATGGAGATAGGTGACAGGGGTGGGGTTTGATCCCGGCACCTTCTGCACTGAAACCAAGCGCACTAACCACTTGGTCATCAAATGAAAGACTGTGAGATCGCTCAGTCTGTTCATCCTCTCACATCCCAGACATCCCAGACAGCAGATACAAATCTGCACATTTTCTGTCTGCATGTGACCCCAAACCCAGAACACTCCACACAAAACAGCAGAACTGTCTCAACAGTGTCTCATACAGGCCAAAAAATGATAGAAATCTGATCTAATGTGAACACTGTCACAGTGCAAATATAAAACTTCAGTTATTTGTCATTTCTTTACATGGAATATTGTGCTGGTTACGCTGTTTCAGAAAAGCTTATTGATGACAAAAATTTATTTAAAAAATTGAAAACAGATTAAAACCTTTAATACAGACTTTCATAAAAGCCCATTTTTCTATGTCAATACTTAAAAAATGTAGCATAACTGTAAACAGATTTTCCTCAAAAGTCATCTATAGTACCAACAACCACATCTTGAACCCGTAGTTCCCCACAAGACAACAGCCAAGTTTATTTTAATTTATACAAAACCTACAACTTCTTATTAAACAAAAAAATAAATAAAGTGAGAAGTCACTCTTTACAGTGGAATTACTAAAAGTTATATCCGGGTGTATCACAATTGTCAAATGAGGAAGGCTGGAGACAAATGCAGGACTCACTGGAACAGTTCTGGTTCAGAGAGGCTTTTACTGAGGTGCTTAGCAAGGTTCGGTACACAAACAGACAGTCCAAGAAGAGCAACCAAATCCGAAACATCAGGCAGAGGCGTAGACAAAAACACAGGCAGGCAGTCAAAACACCAAGAGACAGCTTAACAAAACGTAGTACTGAGCTTGAAGCACTGGCACAGGGCACAACGATCAGGCAACACCAAGTGCAACTAGTAGCGTCTAAATACTCCCGGAAACAAGTGTAGAAAGGCCCAGAACAGGGCGTGACCCACTCACCGAGTACCGCCCCCACCAAGCACAGTGAAGGCAGCCAAGAGACATACAGACCCAAAAACACAAACACAAACCACCCAGCCACAAAAGGGAACAAACAAAAACCCCAACACTAACATGATACATGACAGGGTGTTCCGACTTCCTCCCACATCCAGAGACACGCCGGTTAGGTGGATTGGAAACTTTATTGTACAAAGGTGTGAATGTGTTTGTCTGTATGTGGCCCTGCAGGGTGAACCCCACCTCACACCCTGTGACTGTTGGGATAGGCTCCAGCCCCTGTCACCCCTAACTGGAGTAAGCAGAGTGAGTGAGTCATGTAGGTTTTCCTGCCCACAGTGATCAAGCCTGATCATCATCAGTGTTGCCAGATACAGCTGATGGTTTCCACCACAAAAGCTGTTCAAAAGCTAGAAAAATGCACACAAAACTCTAGAACTACAAAAAAATTATTTTATATAAATATATGTATTATGTTTCAACTAAATCTAAATAAATATTTTATCTGTTCCATTTACTTAGTGCATCATAAAAACCAATGCAGCTGAAGATCTCATAAAAATCCTACAGCAACAGACTGAACTCATTTGCCGTGCCACACCCCCATACATCTGTCCCCTCAACCCCAGGGGGCACGACCCCCCCCCCCCACACACACACACACAGACACTTTGGGAAGCACCGCATGAACCCCTTGCTCACATTAGCGCCAAGAGACCGCTGCCATTTATTTTCAGTCAGAGTGGGCGTCTCAAAGGGAACAGAGACAAGCGGTCAGTTAAATATTAAATATATTTGGTTAAATTTGGAGAATGTGTGCAGATTTGTCACAGTTTAGGTTTCAGGGCTGCTCTGGGGTTTGAACGTGGAACCAACTGAAATGATTTCTTGTGAAATCTGGTCCAAAAATCACATCAGAAGACTTTTAGAGAGCGAAGATCTGAACTTCACCAGCTGTCACTACAACCAGCAGGAAGCCAAAATAACATCAGACAGAAAATCAAGAAGATCACTGCTGTGTTTTTAACATTTGTGGAGTGTTTAAGTATTTATTGAAGTTTTATTTAATAATCCAAAGAGAATTTGTGTGGAGACTGAAGGTCTTGTGCTGTGTGTGTGATTTATAGCTCACAGCTGCACAGTAAGCAGCAGACGTGAATATCAGATTGTTGTTATTCAGCACTGCTCCCATTAAATACTATTAAAGTATCAAACTTCTGCACGTGTGTCCTGTCATCTCCAGCAAAACTACACTTTCTTTACATTTGTCTTTCCAACAGTTATTATTCATAGAATAATAATCACATTTGTCAGGGGAAAACTGCTATTGATTTGGTGCAGGATTTATGCTGGATTCTCTTCCTGGTGCAACTCCAGAGCCGGGTCCCCGTCACCGAAGCCCCCATCCCAGAGGCCCCCGTCACAGAGGTCGCCGTCACTTCACTTTATTTATTCAATGTCTTCAAAGGAGCAATGGGCTGTACAGCAGTGGGTATACAGAAAAGTACAGTATAAAAAGAAAAACACACCAGACATTCAGTACACAAGGGGGACACAGTACAGACCTGAATCGATGGAAATGGAACCGAGTTACCTAACGTGTTTTACCATCAACCCTAAGATGATCTAAGTCACAGAGGTTTCCTTCACAGAGGTCCCCGTCACATAACAGAGGTCCCTGTCACAGAGGTCTACGCCATAGAGGTCCCTGTCACATTACAGAGGTCCTCTTCACCGAGGTCCCCTTCATAGAAGTCCCCGTCACAGAGGACCCCATTCAGCAGCAGCACCCTTCAAACGATGCGTTCATCAGCCGCTTACGTCAAAAGTTGTGCGACGGGGCTGTCCCATTTCAAAGGCCCCTTGGAATGTGGCTGATGTATGCAGCATTACTTTTTTTTCCTAATATTTATTTCATTCATTTAAAAGAAAAAAACAAAAAAGCAGAAATAACAAAACATTACAAACCACTGAATGAAAAGGAGCAGATTGGAAGAACAAGTCTTATATTTTCTGCCCCTTTTTTACAATACAATCTTGCAATATCAAGCATCATTAATCGACATAATTTTAACAGATTACATTTCTATGACTTTGTCACATGCCATCGACTTATTTCATAGTTCCATACTTACTAAATACATCTAGTTTAATACGTTTTTTAAATAATTTAAGCGACCTTGAATCTTTGATTTCTTTATTGAGGCTGTTCCATAATTTTACACCATTCACTGCAATACTCCGTTCCTTTATCTTGGTTCTGAATCTTGTTTTTTTTAAAGACTTCTATGCCTTTCAAATTATAACTACTTACTCTTTTTTCAAACATCAAATCAATTTTTTTTATATAGCGCCAAATCACAACAAACAGTTGCCCCAAGGCGCTTTATATTGTAAGGCAAAAGCCATACAATAATTACGGAAAAACCCCAACAGTCAAAACGACCCCCTGTGAGCAAGCACTTGGTGACAGTGGGAAGGAAAAACTCCCTTTTAACAGGAAGAAACCTCCAGCAGAACCAGGCTCAGGGAGGGGCAGTCTTCTGCTGGGACTGGTTGGGGCTGAGGGAGAGAACCAGGAAAAAGACATGCTGTGGAGGGGAGCAGAGATCAATCACTAATGATTAAATGCAGAGTGGTGCATACAGAGCAAAAAGAGAAAGAAACACTCAGTGCATCATGGGAACCCCCCAGCAGTCTAAGTCTATAGCAGCATAACTAAGGGATGGTTCAGGGTCACCTGATCCAGCCCTAACTATAAGCTTTAGCAAAAAGGAAAGTTTTAAGCCTAATCTTAAAAGTAGAGAGGGTGTCTGTCTCCCTGATCCGAATTGGGAGCTGGTTCCACAGGAGAGGAGCCTGAAAGTTGAAGGCTCTGCCTCCCATTCTACTCTTACAAACCCTAGGAACTACAAGTAAGCCTGCAGTCTGAGAGCGAAGCGCTCTATTGGGGTGATATGGTACTACGAGGTCCCTAAGATAAGATGGGACCTGATTATTCAAAACCTTATAAGTAAGAAGAAGAATTTTAAATTCTATTCTAGAATTAACAGGAAGCCAATGAAGAGAGGCCAATATGGGTGAGATATGCTCTCTCCTTCTAGTCCCCATTAGTACTCTAGCTGCAGCATTTTGAATTAACTGAAGGCTTTTCAGGGAACTTTTAGGACAACCTGATAATAATGAATTACAATAGTCCAGCCTAGAGGAAATAAATGCATGAATTAGTTTTTCAGCATCACTCTGAGACAAGACCTTTCTAATTTTAGAGATATTGCGCAAATGTAAAAAAGCAGTCCTACATATCTGTTTAATATGCGCATTGAATGACATATCCTGATCAAAAATGACTCCAAGATTTCTCACAGTATTACTAGAGGTCAGGGTAATGCCATCCAGAGTAAGGATCTGGTTAGACACCATGTTTCTAAGATTTGTGGGGCCAAGTACAATAACTTCAGTTTTATCTGAGTTTAAAAGCAGGAAATTAGAGGTCATCCATGTCTTTATGTCTGTAAGACAATCCTGCAGTTTAGCTAATTGGTGTGTGTCCTCTGGCTTCATGGATAGATAAAGCTGGGTATCATCTGCGTAACAATGAAAATTTAAGCAATGCTGTCTAATAAAACTGCCTAAGGGAAGCATGTATAAAGTGAAAAAAAAATTTCCTAGCACAGAACCTTGTGGAACTCCATAATTAACCTTAGTCTGTGAAGAAGATTCCCCATTTACATGAACAAATTGTAATCTATTAGATAAATATGATTCAAACCACCGCAGCGCAGTGCCTTTAATACCTATGGCATGCTCTAATCTCTGTAATAAAATTTTATGGTCAACAGCATCAAAAGCAGCACTGAGGTCTAACAGAACAAGCACAGAGATGAGTCCACTGTCTGAGGCCATAAGAAGATCATTTGTAACCTTCACTAATGCTGTTTCTGTACTATGATGAATTCTAAACCCTGACTGAAACTCTTCAAATAGACCATTCCTCTGCAGATGATCAGTTAGCTGTTTTACAACTACCCTTTCAAGAATTTTTGAGAGAAAAGGAAGGTTGGAGATTGGCCTATAATTAGCTAAGATAGCTGGGTCAAGTGATGGCTTTTTAAGTAATGGTTTAATTACTGCCACCTTAAAAGCCTGTGGTACATAGCCAACTAATAAAGACAGATTGATCATATTTAAGATCAAAGCATTAATTAATGGTAGGGCTTCCTTGAGCAGCCTGGTAGGAATGGGGTCTAATAGACATGTTGATGGTTTGGAGGAAGTAACTAATGAAAATAACTCAAGACAGAACAATCGGAGAGAAAGAGTCTAACCAAATACCGGCATCACCGAAAGCATCCAAAGAGAACGATATGTCTTTGGGATGGTTATGAGTAATTTTTTCTCTAATAGTTAAAATTTTATTAGCAAAGAAAGTCATGAAGTCATTACTAGTTAAAGTTAAAGGAATACTCGGCTCAATAGAGCTCTGACTCAGCCTGGCTACAGTGCTGGAAAGAAACCTGGGGTTGTTCTTATTTTCTTCAATTAGTGATGAGTAGTAAGATGTCCTACCTTTATGGAGGGCTTTTTTTTTATAGAGCAACAGACTCTTTTCCAGGCTAAGTGAAGATCTTCTAAATTAGTGAGACACCATTTCCTCTCCAACTTACGGGTTATCTGCTTTAAGCTGCGAGTTTGTGAGTTATACCACGGAGTCAGGCACTTCTGATTTAAGGCTCTCTTTTTCAGAGGAGCTACAGCATCCAAAGTTGTCCTCAATGAGGATATAAAACTACTGAGGAGATAATCTATCTCACTCACAGAGTTTAGGTAGCTACTCTGCCCTGTGTTGGTATATGGCATTGGAGAACATAAAGAAGGAATCATATCCTTAAACCTAGTTACAGCGCTTTCTGAAAGACTTCTACTGTAACGAAACTTATTCCCCACTGCTGGGTAGTCCATCAGAGTAAATGAAAATGTTATTAAGAAATCATCAGACAGAAGGGGGTTTTCAGGGAATACTGTTAAGTCTTCAATTTCCATACCATAAGTCAGAACAAGATCTAAGGTATGATTAAAGTGGTGGGTGGACTCCAATTTCCATACCATAAGTCAGAACAAGTTCTAAGGTATGATTAAAGTGGTGGGTGGACTCATTTACATTTTGAGCAAAGCCAAGCGAGTCTAACTATAGATTAAATGCAGTGTTGAGGCTGTCATTCTCAGCATCTGTGTGGATGTTAAAATCGCCCACTATAATTATCTTATCTGAGCTAAGCACTAAGTCAGACAAAAGGTCCGAAAATTCACAGAGAAAGTCACAGTAACGACCAGGAGGACGATAGATAACAACAAATAAAACTGGTTTTGGGGACTTCCAATTTGGATGGACAAGACTAAGAGACAAGCTTTCAAATGAATTAAAACTCTGTCTGGGTTTTTGATTAATTAATAAGCTGGAATGGAAGATTGCTGCTAATCCTCCGCCTCGGCCCATGCTACGAGCGTTCTGGCAGTTAGTGTGACTCGGGGGTGTTGACTCATTTAAACTAACATATTCATCCTGCTGTAACCAGGTTTCTGTAAGGCAGAATAAATCAATATGTTGATCAATTATTATATAATTTACTAACAGGGACTTAGAAGAGAGAGACCTAATGTTTAATAGACCACATTTAACTGTTTTAGTCTGTGGTGCAGTTGAAGGTGCTATATTATTTTTTCTTTTTGAATTTTTATGCTTAAATAGATTTTTGCTGGTTATTGGTGGTCTGGGAGCAGGCACCGTCTCTACGGGGATGGCGTAATGAGGGGATGGCAGGGGGAGAGAAGCTGCAGAGAGGTGTGTAAGACTACAACTCTGCTTCCTGCTCCCAGCCCTGGGTAGTCACGGTTTGGAGGATTTAAGAAAATTGGCCAGATTTCTAGAAATGAGAGCTGCTCCATCCAAAGTGGGATGGATGCCATCTCTCCTAACAAGACCAGGTTTTCCCCAGAAGCTTTGCCAATTATCTATGAAGCCCACCTCATTTTTTGGACACCACTCAGACAGCCAGCAATTCAGGGAGAACATGCGGCTAAACATGTTACTCCCGGTCCGATTGGGGAGGGGCCCAGAGAAAACTACAGAGTCCAACATTGTTTTTGCAAAGTTACACACCGATTCAATGTTAATTTTAGTGACCTCCGATTGGCGTAACCGGGTGTCATTACTGCCGACGTGAATTACAATCTTACCAAATTTACGCTTAGCCTTAGCCAGCAGTTTCAAATTTCCTTCAGTGTTGCCTGCTCTGGCCCCCGGAAGACAACTGACTATGGTTGCTAGTGTCGCTAACTTCACATTTCTCAAAACAGAGTCGCCAATAACCAGAGTTTGTTCCTCAGTGGGTGTGTCGCCAAGTGGGGAAAAATGGTTAGAGATGTGAACGGGTTGGCGGTGTACACGGGGCTTCTGTTTAGGACTACGCTTCCTCCTCACAGTCACCCAGTCGGCCTGCTTTCCCGGCTGCTCGGGATCTGCCGGAGGGGAACTAACGGCGGCTAAGCTACCTTGGTCCGCACCGACTACAGGGGCCTGGCTAGCTGTAGGATTTTCCAAGGTGCGGAGCCGAGTCTCCAATTCGCCCAGCCTGGCCTCCAAAGCTACAAATAAGCTACACTTATTACAAGTACCATTACTGCTAAAGGAGGCTGAGGAATAACTAAACATTTCACACCCAGAGCAGAAAAGTGCGGGAGAGACAGGAGAAGCTGCCATGCTAAATCGGCTAAGAGCTAGTAGCTGCGCTAAGCTAGCGGATTCCTAAAAACACAGAAAGTGAATAATGTGTAAATAATTTAGAGGTGATTCAGCAGAGGGAGTGCTTTAGTTAAGGCATGTGAAGATTACACCTTGAAACAAATCGTTATCTAGTTAACTAGATCAATCTAACTGTGCAGATTAAACAGCTAACAGATACAGCAAAACACCACTGTGCTCCGGAACAGGAAGTGATACAATACCGCAGTGAGAGCCAACCACCAGTAGAGGCAGCGGGAAGAGCGGAGAGCGGAGAACATTCAAAACATATTTTGAATGTTTAATGGTAATGTATTGTTATTCACTTGGTACATTGTAATAATTTCAAATCAACTAAATCATGAAATTTAAGTACCCTATACTTAATGAACAATGGACTAGAGGGATCTCTAAAACGACTGTTGCTAATCACTTTTAAAGCTCTTTTCTGCAAAATAATTAAAGGTTGTGTATAAGTTGTACATGTTGATCCCCAGATTTAAGTTAAATATGGGACAATCAATGAATTATACAATGTTAATAATCCATAACTATTTAATGAATATTTTACTTTATGCAAAACAGCAATGGCTTTCGCTATTTTTCCTTTTATGTAATTTATGTGCGAATTCCATGTAAAATCTTCATCAATCATTACTCCTAAAAATTTCCTTTCTTTTACCCTTTGAATGTCCATTCCATCTATTTTTAATGACACATGTTTTTTTTTTACTCTGTCATTAAACAATATGAAATTTGTTTTATTAAGATTTAGTGACAATCTGTTTATATCAAACCAATATTTAACTTTTTTCAACTCTGTATTTATCACTTGTGCTACTTCCTGTATATCTGATCCAGAGTAAAATAATGTATCATCAGCAAATAAAATGCTACCAAGTACATTAGATACACTCACAAAATCATTGATATACAAAATAAACAGTTTGGGTCCAAGTACCAACCCTTGTGGTACTCCACAAATAATGCTACACAATTCTGATTTAGTATTATTTATCTGAACAAACTGTTTTCTATTTTCTAAGTAGCTTTTTACCCACTAATGTGAAATCCCTCTTATTCCATATTGTTGTAACTTGTGAAGCAATCTTGAATGGTCAATAACATCAAAAGCTTTTTTCAGGTTGATAAAAATACTTATAAAATAAACCTTATTATCTATTGTTGTTGATATTTTCTCTGTTAATTCCATAATTGCCATAGCTGTCGAATGTTGTGTTCTGAATCCATACTGAGCATTATTTAAGATATGATGTTTCTCAATGAATTTGTCCAACCTTGTCACAAAAGCTTTTTCCATAATTTTAGAAAACTGTGGAAGCAATGACACTGGCCTGTAATTTGAAAAATTATGTTTGTCTCCATTTTTATATAATGGGACTACCTTGGCAATTTTCATTTCGTCTGGGAAAATTCCTGTTGACAGAGACAGATTACAAATGTAAGTGAATGGTTCAATAACAGTTTCTATTATACTTTTTACAGTCATCATGTCTAAATCTTCTTAGTCAGTTGATCTTTTGCTTACACAGTTTTTTTTTACAATATTCTTTATTTCATCTTTTTCCACATTGTCAAGGAAAATACTATTGACCGTATTTACAATTGTATTTAATTTATCTTCTACTATTGGTTTATTTCCCACCAGACTTGATCCCACCTTTGAAAAATAATCATTAAACTCATTTACAACTTCTTTTATCTCATATATCTCTTTATTTTCCTTGACAAGGTCATTTGGAAAAGTTGATTTCACTCCATCACTTTCTATCACACTTTTTATAATTCCCCATGTTGCCCTCATATTATCTTTACTCTTATTTAATTGTTCACTATAATAATCTTTTTTTTTTGTTTCCTAATTATTGTCAGTTTATTTTTATATTTTTTGTATCTGTGTTCTGTTTCCTTTGTTTGCATTTTTAAAAAACACCTATATAAATAGTTTTTCTTTACACAAGCGTTTTTATTCCCCTAGTCAGCCATGGTTTATTTACTCTTTTCTTACTAGTTTTTATTAATTTACAATTTTTATTATATGATTTCATCAGTATTTTCGTAAATGAATTATATGCTACATTAACGTCGCCGACATAAACTTCTTCCCAATTTTGATTTTTAAGGTCATAATTTAATGCCTCTAAGGCTTTTAATGACTTATCTCTTTTAAAGTTTATAACAGTTTTTTTTGTACCTATTTTTATATTTAAATACTGAAAAAACTGGTAAATGATCACTAAGATCTGTCATCAAGATCCCATTCTTAATAATTACATCTGTTCTATTTGTGAATATATTGTCAATTACAGTTGCACTTTGCGATGTAATTCTGGTTTTGTTATCAAGGGGAATAAGCCCAAGCTATTCATTGAATTCACAAAATCACTTGCTCTTTGGCGTCCAGCCCCTCTCCAGGAGTTGGGTACCAGAGCCCATGCTGTGCGTGGAGGTGAGCCCGACTATCTCTAGTCGGTATCTCTCAACCTCCCGCACAAACTCAGGCTCTTTGCCCCCCAGCGAGGTGACATTCCACGTCCCAACAGCCAAGGGCTGTGAGCATGGACCGGACCGCTGGGCCACCCGCCCTCGACCGCCACCCAATCCTCTCTGCACCCGACCCCCATGGCCCCCTCTGCAGGTGGTGAACCCACAGGAGGGCGGGCCCACGTTGCTCCTTCGGGCTGAGCCCGGCCGGGCCCCATGGACTAAGGCCCGACCACCAGACGCTCATGTGCAAGCACCAACCCCAGTCCTGGGTCCAGGGTGGGACCCCGGCTCCGCCATACCGGGCGACGTCTCGGTCCTTGATCTTTCACTGGTCATGGAGGTTCTGATCCTGAATCCGAACCTCTGCTCCACACTGCTCCTCCTGAATCCGAGGTTCAGATTCAGGAGGAGCAGTGTGGTTTTCATCCTGGTCGCGGCACACTGGACCAGCTCTACACGCTCCATCGGGTGCTCAAGGGTTCATGGGAGTTCGCCCAACCAGTCCACATGTGTTTTGTGGATCTGGAGAAGGCGTTCGACTGTGTCCCTCGGGGCACCCTGTGGGGAGTGCTCCGGGAGTACGGGGTCCGGGGTCCTTTGCTAAGGGCTATCCGGTCCCTGTACGACCGCAGCAGGAGCTTGGTTCACATTGCCGGTAGTAAGTCAAACCTGTTTCCAGTAGACGTTGGCCTCCGCCAGGGCTGCCTTTTGTCACCGGTTCTGTTCATTATTTTTATGGACAGAATTTCTAGGCGCAGCCAGGGTGTAGAGGGGGTCTGGTTTGGGAACCACAGAATCTCGTCTCTGCTGTTTGCGGACGATGTGGTTCTGTTGGCTTCATCAAATCAGGACCTTCAGCGTGCACTGGGGCGGTTTGCAGCCGAGTGTGAGGCATCCGGGATGAAAATCAGCACCTCCAAAGCCGAGGCCATGGTTCTCGACCGGAAAAAGGTGCTTTGCCCTCTTCAGGTCGGTGGAGTGTCCTTGCCTCAAGTGGAGGAGTTTAAGTATCTTGGGGTCTTGTTCACGAGTGAGGGACAGATGGAGCGTGAGATCGATAGACGGATCGGTGCAGCATCTGCAGTGATGCGGTATCGCTGTATCGGACCGTCGTGGTTAAGAGAGCGCTGAGTAGGGGGGCAAAGCTCTCGATTTACCGATCGATCTACGTTCCGATCCTCACCTATGGTCATGAGATTTGGCTCATGACCGAAAGAACGAGATTGCGGGTACAGGCGGCCGAGATGAGTTTCCTCCGCAGGGTGGCTGGGCGCTCCCTTAGAGATAGGGTGAGGAGCTCGGTCACTCGGGAGGAGCCGCTGCTCCTCCACGTCGAAAGGAGTCAGTTGAGGTGGCTCGGGCATCTTTTCCGGATGCCCCCTGGATGCCTCGCTGGAGAAGTGTTCCGGGCACGTCCCATTGGGAGGAGGCCCCGGGGAAGACCCAGGACACGCTGGAAGGATTACATCTCTCGGCTGGCTTGGGAACGCCTTGGGGTTCCCTCGGAGGAGCTGGGGGAGGTGTGTGTGGATCGAGAGGTCTGGGCGGCTTTGCTTGAGGTGCTGCCCCGTGACCCGACTCCGGATAAAGCGGAAGAAAATGGATGGATGGATGGACTTGCTCTTTGGCAACTGGAGCTTTCCACATTAACATTAAAGTCTCCACACATAAAAAGCGTTTTGTTTTTGATTTGATGGAATAATTCTATTATTTTATCTGTAAATTTCACAACACAAGAGTCTGGTGCTCTATATACACAACTAATTTGAATATTTTTAGATGTTTTACAATTTGATTTGAATGATTTACAATTTCCACTGTTACAATTTCTATGACATCATCTATAATTGTCATTTCTTCTACAATTTTACATGTCAGATCTGTTTTTACACTCAACAAAAATATAAACGCAACACTTTTGGTTTTGCTCCCATTTTGTATGAGATGAACTCAAAGATCTAAAACTTTTTCCACATACACAATATCACCATTTCCCTCAAATATTGTTCACAAACCAGTCTAAATCTGTGATAGTGAGCACTTCTCCTTTGCTGAGATAATCCATCCCACCTCACAGGTGTGCCATATCAAGATGCTGATTAGACACCATGATTAGTGCACAGGTGTGCCTTAGACTGCCCACAATAAAAGGCCACTCTGAAAGGTGCAGTTTTATCACACAGCACAATGCCACAGATGTCGCAAGATTTGAGGGAGCGTGCAATTGGCATGCTGACAGCAGGAATGTCAACCAGAGCTGTTGCTCGTGTATTGAATGTTCATTTTTCTACCATAAGCCGTCTCCAAAGGCATTTCAGAGAATTTGACAGTACATCCAACCAGCCTCACAACCGCAGACCATGTGTAACCACACCAGCCCAGGACCTCCACATCCAGTATGTTCACCTCCAAGATCGTCTGAGACCAGCCACTCGGACAGCTGCTGAAACAATCGGTTTGCATAACCAAAGACTTTCTGCACAAACTGTCAGAAACCGTCTCAGGGAAGCTCATCTGCATGCTCGTCGTCCTCATCGGGGTCTCGACCTGACTCCAGTTCATCGTCGTAACTGACTTGAGTGGGCAAATGCTCACATTCGCTGGCGTTTGGCACGTTGGAGAGGTGTTCTCTTCACGGATGAATCCCGGTTCACACTGTTCAGGGCAGATGGCAGACAGCGTGTGTGGCGTCGTGTGGGTGAGCGGTTTTCTGATGGCAATGTTGTGGATCGAGTGGCCCATGGTGGCGGTGGGGTTATGGTATGGGCAGGCGTCCGTTATGGACGAAGAACACAGGTGCATTTTATTGATGGCATTTTGAATGCACAGAGATACCGTGACGAGATCCTGAGGCCCATTGTTGTGCCATACATCCAAGAACATCACCTCATGTTGCAGCAGGATAATGCACGGCCCCATGTTGCAAGGATCTGTACACAATTCTTGGAAACTGAAAATGTCCCAGTTCTTGCATGGCCGGCATACTCACTGGACATGTCACCCATTGAGCATGTTTGGGATGCTCTGGACCGGCGTATATGACAGCTTGTACCAGTTCCTGCCAATATCCAGCAACTTCGCACAGCCATTGAAGAGGACTGGACCAACATTCCACAGGCCACAACTGACAACCTGATCAACTCTATGCGAAGGAGATGTGTTGCACTGCATGAGGCAAATGGTGGTCACACCAGATACTGACTGGTATCCCCCCCAATAAAACAAAACTGCACCTTTCAGAGTGGCCTTTTATTGTGGGCAGTCTAAGGCACACCTGTGCACTAATCATGGTGTCTAATCAGCATCTTGGTATGGCACACCTGTGAGGTGGGATGGATTATCTCAGCAAAGGAGAAGTGCTCACTATCACAGATTTAGACTGGTTTGTGAACAATATTTGAGGGAAATGGTGATATTGTGTATGTGGAAAAAGTTTTAGATCTTTGAGTTCATCTCATACAAAATGGGAGCAAAACCAAAAGTGTTGCGTTTATATTTTTGTTGAGTGCCTCCACCTTTTTTTATCTCTTCTATTTACAAAATATAGCTCATATCCCTCCATTTGAACATCAGCCATGAGGTCATCTTTAATCCAAGATTCTGTGATTGCAACAATGCTGAATCTATTTTTAAACTGGTTTAAATAATCTTTTATTTTTGACATTTTCCTATACAAGCATGTTTATATGTATGAGTGACAGGGTATCTTCAGTAACTTTTTCACTATTTAACTGTTTTTCCATATAATACTCACAACCAATTGTAGTCAAGTCAAATATACTTTGATCAATATTGGTGTCTATGTCATATATTTTATCCTCTGTTTCCATGTTTGATCTGATTTTTTGTTGGTCATACTACCAATCAACGTCATATTTATTTGTCTACTCAGGTCTGTACTTTGTAAGGTCCTCCATGTCTCTGATTTGTATACCCTTTGTCCCTTCTCTCACTCTGATCCAAACCCTACAGTTCCCGACCCATGTAGCAACAATGTGTTTCTGTTTTTTTAGTAGTCTTGCTTCCCTAGCAATATCTGCATTTTTTTTTCATTAGATGCTCATTTATATAGACATTTGTTCCTTTCAGATTCTTTGCCTGTCTTAATAATTCATTTTAGTATTCTCTGCGTGTAAAGAGTATAATAATATTAGGTAGTTTATTTTTACTGTCTTTGGATGGAATAATGTGACAGTCTGATATAGTGTCTTGATGCATGACAACACCTTTTTGATGTAAAAAATTTGTAACTTGCTGTTCTAATGTTTGAAGCTCCACCAGAATCCACCACCCTTGCGTATGACCGATGTTTTGTTTCCAAACCAGATATTATGACATCGTCTTTTCTAGAATATTGTTCAAGTTCATCCACTCGCTGCTGAAGTTTCCTGATAATCCTGTCCTTCTCTCCAACAAGATTCTTGAGCTCCTTGATCTCCTTCATCAACTTGTCTAAATTAGCCATGTCTTTTGAAATACGGTTTAATGAGGTCTTTATTTCCTCTATATCTTCCTCCAGTTTATCTGTCTTCCTAGGTGGTGCCATGTTAAGTAAGGTTCAGTACTGGCCACTATTAATTATAAAACAGTTCTCTCTCGTAGTCTCCCTCACCACAAGTCCGGTCGCCACACACCGACCTACCCCGATGTTGCTTGGATATAGCCGCCGTCAGCCTCGGTCGCAGCCGCACCAGCCTTGGATGTAGCCGCCGCCAGCCCCGGATGTAGCCGACGCCGCGGGCCTGGATGGTTCGCCTCCGCTGACGCCACGGGCCTGGATGGTTCGCCTCTTCCGCCGACGCCGTGGGCCTAGATGGATAACCTCCTCCGTCGACGCTGCGGGCCTGGATGGTTTGTCTCCGCCTATTTCGCGGGCCTGGATGGTTCGCCTCTGCTGACGCCGCAGGCCTGGATGGTTCATCTCCGCGGGCCTGGATGGTTCGTCTCCGCCAACGCCGCGGGCTTGGATGGATCGCTTCCACTGACGCCGCGGGCCTGGATGGTACGCTGCCGGCCTGGATAGGTCACCGTTAGCTTCGCGGCTAATCTGATCTTTACTTTACTTACTTTCTTACTGATTTTTTACTTACTGTTACTGTTTTAAGCAGAAACTCAGCGAAATTCTGTGACACACTTCGGACTGGCCACTTCGCCGGATATAACGGGACTCCGCCGTTCACACAGCTCCCAACACTGCACCGCTCTCCTTCTGTTCTGTTCGCTCTACTTCATCCAAAGAAAAAAACAAAGGATGCAAACATTCCAATAGAAACTTTGGTCTCCATGTTTATAAGTAAGTATAAGTACTGAAAAATGATTACTAAATTATAGGTCACGCACACTAGGCAAGCTTGTCAGTGGCTGCGAGGTGACAGGGACTATCAATCAATCAATCAACTTTTTTCTTATATAGCGCCAAATCACAACAAACAGTTGCCCCAAGGCGATCCATATTGTAAGGCAAGGCCATATAATAATTATGAAAAACCCCAACGGTCAAAACGACCCCCTATGAGCAAGCACTTGGCCACAGTGGGAAGGAAAAACTCCCTTTTAACAGGAAGAAACCTCCAGCAGAACCAGGCTCAGGGAGGGGCAGTCTTCTGCTGAGACTGGTTGGGGCTGAGGGAAAGAACCAGGAAAAAGACATGCCGAGAAGGGGGGCAGAGATCGATCACTAATGATTAAATGCAGAGTGATGCATACGGAGCAAAAAGAGAAAGAAACAGTGCATCATGGGAACCCCCCCACAGTCTACGTCTAAAGCAACATAACCAAGGGATGGTCCAGGGTCACCTGATCCAGCCCTAACTATAAGCCTTAGCGAAAAGGAAAGTTTTAAGCCTAATCTTAAAAGTAGAGAGGGTATCTGTCTCCCTGATCTGAATTGGGAGCTGGTTCCACAGGAGAGGAGCCTGAAAGCTGAAGGCTCTGCCTCCCATTCTACTCTTACAAACCCTAGGAACTACAAGTAAGCCCGCAGTCTGAGAGCGAAGCGCTCTAATGGGGTAATATGGTACTACGAGGTCCCTAAGATAAGATGGGACCTGATTATTCAAAACCTTAGAAGTAAGAAGAAGAATTTTAAATTCTATTCTAGAATTAACAGGAAGCCAATGAAGACAGGCCAACATGGGTGAGATATGCTCTCTCCTGCTAGTCCCCGTCAGTACTCTAGCTGCAGCATTCTGAACCAACTGAAGGCTTTTTAGGGAACTTTTAGGACAACCTGATAATAATGAATTACAATAGTCCAGCCTAGAGGAAATAAATGCATGAATTAGTTTTTCAGCATCACTCTGAGACAAGACCTTTCTGATTTTAGAGATATTGCGTAAATGCAAAAAGGCAGTCCTACATATTTGTTTAATATGCGCTTTGAATGACATATCCTGAACAAAAATGACTCCAAGATTTCTCACAGTATCACTAGAGATCAGGGAAATGCCATCCAGAGTAACGATCTGGTTAGACACCATGCTTCTAAGATTTGTGGGGCCAAGTACAATAACTTCAGTTTTATCTGAGTTTAAAAGCAGGAAATTAGAGGTCATCTATGTCTTTATGTCTGTAAGACAATCCTGCAGTTTAGCTAATTGGTGTGTATCCTCTGGCTTCATGGATAGATAAAGCTGGGTATCATCTGCGTAACAATGAAAATTTAAGCAATACCGTCTAATAATACTGCGTAAGGGAAGCATGTATAAAGTGAATAAAATTGGTCCTAGCACAGAACCTTGTGGAACTCCATAATTAACTTTAGTCTGTGAAGAAGATTCCCCATTTACATGAACAAACTGTAATCTATTAGACAAATATGATTCAAACCACCGCAGCGCAGTGCCTTTAATACCTATGACATGCTCTAATCTCTGTAATAAAATTTTATGGTCAACAGTATCAAAAGCAGCACTGAGGTCCAACAGAACAAGCACAGAGATAAGTCCACTGTCCGAAGCCATAAGAAGATCATTTGTAACCTTCACTAATGCTGTTTCTGTACTATGATGAATTCTAAAACCTGACTGAAACTCTTCAAATATACCCTCTCAAGAATCTTTGAGAGAAAAGGAAGGTTGGAGATTGGCCTATAATTAGCTAAGATAGCTGGGTCAAGTGATGGCTTTTTAAGTAATGGTTTAATTACTGCCACCTTAAAGGCCTGTGGTACATAACCAACTAACAAAGATAGATTGATCATATTTAAGATTGAAGCATTAAATAATGGTAGGACTTCCTTGAGCAGCCTGGCAGGAATGGGGTCTAATAAACATGTTGATGGTTTGGATGAAGTAACTAATGAAAATAACTCAGACAGAACAATCGGAGAGAAAGAGTCTAACCAAATACCGGCATCACTGAAAGCAGCCAAAGATAACGATACATCTTTGGGATGGTTATGAGTAATTTTTTCTCTAATAGTCAAAATTTTGTTAGCAAAGAAAGTCATGAAGTCATTACTAGTTAAAGTTAATGGAATACTCAGCTCAATAGAGCTCTGACTCTTTGTCAGCCTGGCTACAGTGCTGAAAAGAAACCTGGGGTTGTTCTTATTTTCTTCAATTAGTGATGAGTAGAAAGATGTCCTAGCTTTACGGAGGGCTTTTTTATAGAGCAACAAACTCTTTTTCCAGGCTAAGTGAAGATCTTCTAAATTAGTGAGACGCCATTTCCTCTCCAACTTACGGGTTATCTGCTTTAAGCTACGAGTTTGTGAGTTATACCACGGAGTCAGACACTTCTGATTTAAAGCTCTCTTTTTCAGAGGAGCTACAGCATCCAAAGTTGTCTTCAATGAGGATGTAAAACTATTGACGAGATACTCTAACTCCCTTACAGAGTTTAGGTAGCTACTCTGCTCTGTGTTGGTATATGACATTAGAGAACATAAAGAAGGAATCATATCCTTAAACCTAGTTACAGCGCTTTCTGAAAGACTTCTAGTGTAATGAAACTTATTCCCCACTGCAGGGTAGTCCATCAGGGTAAATGTAAATGTTATTAAAAAATGATCAGACAGAAGGGAGTTTTCAGGGAATACTGTTAAGTCTTCTATTTCCATACCATAAGTCAGAACAAGATCTAAAATATGATTAAAGTGGTGGGTGGACTCATTTACTTTTTGAGCAAAGCCGATAGAGTCTAATAATAGATTAAATGCAGTGTTGAGGCTGTC
Source organism: Thalassophryne amazonica (assembly GCF_902500255.1). Classification (NCBI taxonomy): domain Eukaryota; kingdom Metazoa; phylum Chordata; class Actinopteri; order Batrachoidiformes; family Batrachoididae; genus Thalassophryne; species Thalassophryne amazonica. The sequence continues at coordinate 82,589,493 of NC_047118.1, forward strand.
ATTCTCAGCATCTGTGTGGATGTTAAAATCGCCCACTATAATTATCTTATCTGAGCTAAGCACTAAGTCAGACAAAAGGTCTGAAAATTCACAGAGAAACTCACAGTAACGACCAGGTGGACGATAGATAATAACAAATAAAACTGGTTTTTGGGACTTCCAATTTGGATGGACAAGACTAAGAGACAAGCTTTCAAATGAATTAAAGCTCTGTCTAGGTTTTTGATTAATTAATAAGCTGGAATGGAAGATTGCTGCTAATCCTCCGCCCCGGCCCGTGCTACGAGCATTCTGACAGTTAGTGTGACTCGGGGGTGTTGACTCATTTAAACTAACATATTCATCCTGCTGTAACCAGGTTTCTGTTAGGCAGAATAAATCAATACTTTGATCAATTATTATTAGAGTCGGGAACAGCTAATGATACAATAGCAAAATGCTCTGTGGCAAGACCATCTTATTTCAGAAAGGTTTGTTCCGGGGTCACAGACCAAACGGTCCCCTCCCTAAAAATTGGTCCGCCCTGCCTTCACTGCGCATGCTTCATTTGGGACACAGCAGCTCGTCTAAGAGTCTCTTCACCCAAAGCGATCAAAGGGAATAATGGGATTATTAACCATCAGATGACAAAGTAAAACCTCTTAAATCATTCTAAAGTCAGTTTTAAGCAGAAATGAGGTGATAATCGGTGAGTCGCTGCTGACGCTTTGAAATGACAGAGACACAGTGAACGTAGCAGCAACAGCTCCTCTGGCTGCTGCGCTCTGATCACTTCCTCCATCTTTTATTATGAAATAATGCTGAAGTTATGTGGAAATGATTGTTGTACAAAAGCTTCAGATATCTGTTGCTGAGATAGATGATGATGAGTGCAGTTTGAAGAAGAAATGAGGTGATAATCACTGAACCGCGGCTGACGCACAGAAATGACGCATACTCAGTGAAGGCAGGTGGACCATCCGGTCGGTGACACCAGTCTGCACCGTCTCTGAAGGCCAGGCAGGACACAGACTTGGACGAGCACAGCCCCTGAATATGGACACAGTCCAGACATACCAGGAGACTGGAACAGGTGACCTTTGAACCTCTGACTTTGCTATAAGATACGAGTGTTACCACACAATGTAGTTCAAATGATATTACTGATCTGTGGTTCTAAATCCAGATTAAACACGAGTTTGAGCAATTAGAAATGTGTCACTCTTCGTTCACCATCATTGTTTGTGGCAGGGTGAACTTCCTCAGCTTCCGTAGAAAGTACAGTAGTTTTCTCTGGGCCCCTCCCCAATCGGACCGGGAGTGACATGTTTAGCCGCATGTTCTCCTTGAATTGCTGGCTGTCTGAGTGGTGTCCAAAAAATGAGGTGGGCTTCATAGATAATTGGCAAAGCTTCTGGGGAAAACCTGGTCTTGTTAGGAGAGACGGAATCCATCCCACTTTGGATGGAGCAGCTCTCATTTCTAGAAATCTGGCCAATTTTCTTAAATCCTCCAAACCGTGACTATCCAGGGCTAGGACCAGGAAGCAGAGTTGTAGTCTTACACACCTCTCTGCAGCTTCTCTCCCCCTGCCATCCCCTCATTACCCCATCCCCGTAGAGACGGTGCCTGCTCCCAGACTACCAATAACCAGTAAAAATCTATTTAAGCATAAAAATTCAAAAAGAAAAAATAATATAGCACCTTCAACTGCACCACAGACTAAAACAGTTAAATGTGGTCTATTAAACATTAGGTCTCTCTCTTCTGAGTCCCTGTTAGTAAATGATATAATAATTGATCAACATATTGATTTATTCTGCCTTACAGAAACCTGGTTACAGCAGGATGAATATGTTAGTTTAAATGAGTCAACACCCCCGAGTCACACTAACTGCCAGAATGCTCGTAGCACGGGCCGAGGCGGAGGATTAGCAGCAATCTTCCATTCCAGCTTATTAATTAATCAAAAACCCAGACAGAGCTTTAATTCATTTGAAAGCTTGACTCTTAGTCTTGTCCATCCAAATTGGAAGTCCCAAAAACCAGTTTTATTTGTTATTATCTATCGTCCACCTGGTCGTTACTGTGAGTTTCTCTGTGAATTTTCAGACCTTTTGTCTGACTTAGTGCTTAGCTCAGATAAGATAATTATAGTGGGCGATTTTAACATCCACACAGATGCTGAGAATGACAGCCTTAACACTGCATTTAATCTATTATTAGACTCTATTGGCTTTGCTTAAAAAGTAAATGAGTCCACCCACCACTTTAATCATATTCATCTATTAGAGAAAAAATTACTCATAACCATCCCAAAGACGTATCGTTATCTTTGGCTGCTTTCAGTGATGCCGGTATTTGGTTAGACTCTTTCTCTCAGATTGTTCTGTCTGAGTTATTTTCATTAGTTACTTCATCCAAACCATCAACATGTCTATTAGACCACATTCCTACTAGGCTGCTCAAGGAAGCCCTACCATTATTTAATGCTTTGATCTTAAATATGATCAATCTGTCTTTATTAGTTGGCTATGTACCACAGGCTTTTAAGGTGGCAGTAATTAAACCATTACTTAAAAAGCCATCACTTGACCCAGCTATCTTAGCTAATTATAGGCCAATCTCCAACCTTTCTTTTCTCTCAAAAATTCTTGAAAGGGTAGTTGTAAAACAGCTAACTGATCATCTGCAGAGGAATGGTCTATTTGAAGAGTTTCAGTCAGGTTTTAGAATTCATCATAGTACAGAAACAGCATTAGTGAAGGTTACAAATGATCTTCTTATGGCCTCAGACAGTGGACTCATCTCTGTGCTTGTTCTGTTAGACCTCAGTGCTGCTTTTGATACTGTTGACCATAAAATTTTATTACAGAGATTAGAGCATGCCATAGGTATTAAAGGCACTGCGCTGCGGTGGTTTGAATCATATTTATCTAATAGATTACAATTTGTTTATGTAAATGAACAGACTTCTTCACAGACTAAGGTTAATTATGGAGTTCCACAAGGTTCTGTGCTAGGACCAATTTTATTCACTTTATACATGCTTCCCTTAGGCAGTATTATTAGACGGCATTGCTTAAATTTTCATTGTTACGCAGATGATACCCAGCTTTATCTATCCATGAAGCCAGAGGACACACACCAATTAGCTAAACTGCAGGATTGTCTTACAGACATAAAGACATGGATGACCTCTAATTTCCTGCTTTTAAACTCAGATAAAACTGAAGTTATTGTACTTGGCCCCACAAATCTTAGAAACATGGTGTCTAACCAGATCCTTACTCTGGATGGCATTACCCTGACCTCTAGTAATACTGTGAGAAATCTTGGAGTCATTTTTGATCAGGATATGTCATTCAAAGCGCATATTAAACAAATATGTAGGACTGCTTTTTTGCATTTACGCAATATCTCTAAAATCAGAAAGGTCTTGTCTCAGAGTGATGCTGAAAAACTAATTCATGCATTTATTTCCTCTAGACTGGACTATTGTAATTCATTATTATCAGGTTGTCCTAAAAGTTCCCTGAAAAGCCTTCAGTTAATTCAAAATGCTGCAGCTAGAGTACTAACGGGGACTAGAAGGAGAGAGCATATCTCACCCATATTGGCCTCTCTTCATTGGCTTCCTGTTAATTCTAGAATAGAATTTAAAATTCTTCTTCTTACTTATAAGGTTTTGAATAATCAGGTCCCATCTTAGGGACCTCATAGTACCATATCACCCCAATAGAGCGCTTCGCTCTCAGACTGCAGGCTTACTTGTAGTTCCTAGGGTTTGTAAGAGTAGAATGGGAGGCAGAGCCTTCAGCTTTCAGGCTCCTCTCCTGTGGCTTAGACAAATTTCACATCCAGCTCGAAAAGAGATTGTCTGATCACTGTTTTTGCACTGACAGCACAAATGGCCACACATTTTTGTGTCGGGGGAAGCAGAAAGCGCGCGAAACACATGCACACGTGTTGTGGGTGGAGCCGGCACTCTGGTACACCACATGTGTACTTGGCAACTTCACAATCGTGGAGGCACTTAGACGTGTCCAGCCGGCCCCACGTGTCTGGCCCGACGTGTGTCCTGTGGATGGCATGACGCGGGACAGACACTGCATCATGTGGAACAGAGCTCATGTGGGTGACGTGACATTCAGATTGCCTGCTACGTGTTATGATCTGATGGTCCGTTTCACCTGGGTCAGCCTGTCAATGTGCACGCCATGCGCTCACTCGCTGCAGCCCATCGCAACAGCAATATATGTTTATGTATGTTCATGTGAGGACAGCAAGCAAACACACGTGCGTCACAGTGGACAGATGTAAGTTCATGTCCGTCCAAACACAGTACGTGTTCTCCACCTGGGACGTCCAGACCCAAAGATCTCAACAGCTGTGGCTGTCGGCGGACATGCCCCCTGTCCGTCCAGCGCACACACCAGCATGTCACTCTGTTCCTGTGTTATGTGATCATTTCTTTTTACTGCTGTTTAGTTATCCCCCCTGCCTATCCGCAATACATCCACCACATGTGTTACAGATGGGGGTGGCGCAATTCACACGCATGGCACAGGTGTTGCAGGGGGAGCTGACACTGGCACGCCACATGTGCATTGCTGTTTTGCAACACCATACTCGTGGGGGCACTTAGACAAATCCAGCTTGAGAGTGATTGTCTGATAACTGTTTTAGTGCTAACAGCGCAAATGGCCACACATTTGCACACAAGTGCCGAGCCCTGCCGCAAGAGGGATCGAATAGGCTCTCACAGAGCACACTCTGTCTTTCAGCCGCTGGTGTGCGCACATAGTTGTAGCAACAGGTGTACGAGGCGTTGGAGGCAGCTCCGATTTTACACGTCTTGCATACGATTCCTGCTACGTGCGTAATTCAGCCATATTCAGACTATGTGTGAAGGGGCCCTAAAAACTATAAAAATTTTGATAAAAAATTGTAAATATGGATATTTATATGTATAACTGAGCATAATTAATATTTTCCAGAGTATAAATAATTTATTTTGTTACTACCATGTACCGTATTTCCTTGATTAAATGCTTGACCTTAAATACGGGCCTGACTTATTTAATTGCTGGGTCAAACCTCAGACGGAAAAAAACAAACGCCTGCCTTAAATACGTGCCGATCTTGTTTGGCTGATTGTCTATGTGAGCACTTGTGGGTCCAAATGGCAATCTCCTGCTCAAGTGTGTGTGCTGACGGACAATATACTGTTAATTCAACTCCTGAGGGAGCAACTCCTTCCACCAGTGATGTCACAAAAAGGAAGTACAGTTCCTACACCATCGAGCCAAAGCTGCAAGCTGTTGCGTTTGCCAAAAAAAAAAAAAAACAGCAAGGTCTGTACAATTCTGTCTGTAAGGTCTGGTCTGTCTGTAAGGACAAAGGTCTGTAATTTAAAATTAATTAATTATTGTCATTAAATGAAGCAAAGGAAGCATAATGTTAGTAGATCTATTTCTTCAGCTCTGAAAAAAAAAAAAAAATTGCCATAAAATATTACAGGTGAGCCCCAGAAATTTAGATTACTGTATAAAAGTCCATTTGACTGTTTTTGGGAGGGATTGTCAGTGTGGGCAATTCTGAACGATGATTTCTTCTTCCTCTTCCAGCTGCTCCTGGTCAGCGATGAGAGCAGACGATTCCTGACGATTCAAAGTTTTTGGATGTGACTCTTTAGATCCTTAAGCCCTGGTCCCACCAAATAATGAACAGTGAATAATGAGCCACGCAGCATGTTTTTTTTTTTTGGTATGAGAGGAGGTATTCAACAATCGTGGGAGAATAGTGGCTTTGAGAGGCTTTTACAGGTAGAATATTCGGCTAACGAGGCTCATGAGTGTGGCGCTAACTTCAAGAAGTTCAAAATTTAGCAACAACAGCATGGGCCAGTTTGTGTATGCGGTGCTGTGAGGACTAACGAGGATTTTAGAGGCGTGTGTGGTGAAGATGAGGCTGTTAGAAGCCCATTAGCCAAGCACCTGGCAGCTACGAAGACCGGCGAGGCTATTTTGGACAGGCTCAGCCATCTTACCCACAGTTCCACCTGCTTTGTGTGCCGGATGCTGAATATAAAATAATTACTTTGTAGCGGATTACTCATTTTCTGACAGAGCTTAGATGTTGAAAATGCCTCTAATCACTTCTGGAATTATAGGACCGTTTCAGCCGGCCCCTTTTTGTCCATCTCTCCTGCTCCATAAAGTGAAGAATATATTTTGGAACAGCTTAAAAGATAACTAATTTTTATTGTAATAGCTTGGTAAAACAGTTGCATGTTCAATCCTTCTTTATAAGCAGCTGTAAGAGTATGTCTATGATAGATTTAACATCTTGTTAATGGATCAAATGAGGCGTGCTCGGTGCACACTGACGCAATGACTCTCACAAGAAGAGCATTTATGCAAAACACCAGCTCGCAAAAGAGTGATTTTGCAGTCAATAACGGATGAACACAAAGTTAAATGTTGGATCACGGTGTCAAAATGCCGTGGAAGAAATACAGCCAGCAAGAGGAAGCGATGAGATACTGTCCAGGAACCCGTGGTTCTGTTCCAGCTGGTCTGGTGCATTTAATGACTCTGGAACACAGGTGAACAGCAGCCTGATGCACGGATGCGCACACCCGCCGGACTGTACTGGAACATCTATTTTTGTACTGCGTTTAAAATATGTGACATCTTGAATGGATGCTGTCAACTGAAAACCCACAGTTTAAAGGGACCAAGTGTGGGAGGGCTGGAGGTTTGTACTAAACCCAAGCCTAAACGTGCACCAATGTCACGTTACATGGAGCTACATACAGTGAGGAAAATAAGTATTTGAACACCCTGCGGTTTTGCAAGTTCTCCCACTTAGAAATTATGGAGGGGTCTGAAATTTTCATCTTAGATGCATGTCCACCGTGAGAGACAATCTAAAAATAAAAAAGAAAAAGAAAAAATCCAGAAATCAAAATGTAGGATTTTTGAAATAATTTATTTGTATGTTACTGCTGCAAACAAGTATTTGACCCCCTACCAACCAGCAAGAATTCTGGCTCACACAGACCTGTTAATTTTTCTTCAAGAAGCCCTCTTATTCTGCACTCTTTACCTGTATTAAGTGCACCTGTTTGAACTTGTTACCTGTATAAAAGACACCTGTTCACACACTCAGTCAATCACACTCCAACCTGTCCACCATAGCCAAGACCAAAGAGCTGTCTAAGGACACCAGGGACAAAACTGTAGACCTGCACAAGGCTGGGATGGACTACAGGACAACAGGCAAGCAGCTTGGTAGAAGACATCAACTGTTATGATTATTTATTAGAAAGCGGAAGAAACACAAGATGACTGTCAATCTCCCTCAGTCTGGGATTCCATGCAAGATCTCACTTTGTGGGGTAAGAATGATTCCGAGAAAGCTCAGAACTACACAGGAGGACCTGGTCAATGACCTGAAGAGAGCTGGGACCACAGTCACAAAGATTACATTAGTAATGGTTTAAAATCATGTCATGGTTTAAAATCCTGCAGGGCAGCAAGGTCCCCCTGCTCAAGCCAGCACATGTCCAGGCCTGTTTGAAGTTCACCAGTGACCATCTGGATGATCCAGAGGAGGCATGGGAGAAGGTCATAAATGGTAAATGGACTGCATTTATATAGCGCTTTTCCATCTGAATCAGAGCTCAAAGCACTTTACAATTATGCCTCACATTCACCCCAATGTCAGGGTGCTGCCATACAAGGTGCCCACTACACACTGGGAGCAATAGGGGATTAAAGGCCTTGCCCAAGGGCCCTTAGTGATTTTCCAGTCAGGTGGGGATTTGAACCCATGATCTTCTGGACTCAAGCCCAACACCTTAGCCACTAGACCATCACCTCCCCTAAGGTCATGTGGTCAGATGAGACCAGAATATAGCTTTTTGGAATCAACTCTACTTACCTTTTGGGAACATCCATATTTACATTTCAACATACTAAAATTTTTATTTTTTAGGTTAATTTTTCAGGGAGGGGTTAGTTGGGGGGCGAGGAGCCAATGCTAAATTCATGTAATTAAAAATTAGCTAATTAGCTTCAGCTAAAAGTTTAGGCATCATCACAGGCAACTTTTCATTTAGTGCGTAGTGAGACTGTTAGTTGTTCCCCCGACTGGGACAATGCAGCCTGGAAACCAGCACTCACTAAACCAGCAGGTCAAGTTCTTTGTGCAGAGGAACAAGTACATATTCACAAAAATAAGTCAGTCAGCCATTGAGGCCTTACCAGCAACAGCTGCTTTTGGATTTAAACCAAGTTTTAAAACACACACACACACACCCACCCACACACCCACCCACCCACACACACACACAGGTGGGAGGGGGTACATTCAGACTGTGCAGCACATTCCACCTTACATTTAATGCCAATTCATGCAAATTCTTAAGTTGAATTAATAATTGAACTTAAATTAATAACTTTAGTCTTACTTAATTATGCAAATTAACCCTTTGTGATTCTATATTAAGGTATTCTGCTCCAAACAGAAAACCTCCTAAGGTTAAAGTGGAGATGACACTTCAAAAATTAGGGAAAAACTGGTATAAATAGCAAAATATACATACAGTATAGTAAGTTGAAAGTGTTTTTATTCATTATCACTGAAAAATAAAGTTTGTACAGTTTCTCAAAAGTGTGTTTATTGGAAAGCGTGCTTGCAGCGCTCCTTCAGCGGTCACGTGATGCCGTGACATCACAGAATGGAGAGTCCCGTCTTTGTCTGTTCGATCGACAACAGGAACAGATGGACCTCAGCATGGACAGTGACAAGATCAAGAACTTTTCTGACTCCTCTTCAAGTGTGGATTATTTCTGACTCGGATCCTGAGATTGTCGCAGCAGTGATTAGACCCTGCAGATGGAGCTGTATTTTTCGGACAAACATTCAAACCAGAAGCATCTGGCAGCGAAAATAATGCCGACGGTGTTTATGGCGAAGCCGAAGCAAAGGCAAGAGACGTGCCAATTCCGATGGATTTTGAAAGGCTGCAGAATATGGAATGGTAAGGTAGGCTTTGATTTTTGTTGCTGCTGTTTATAACACTCTAATTACTGTATAGCATTTTTGATTCTAGCGTCTGTTTACCACCTTTATTATTGTTCCGGAGCCGCGACAGTGTAGCTATTACTTGCGGACCACCGTCATTACCTTCAGGTTTTTGCCGTTTTCGAGTGCCTGGCATTGCATTCATCCATGTTTACTTATGTTATTTTCACGAAAGAATAGGAAATAAACGGTTAAAGTTTCAAAAAAGATCGCCGAAAACAACAGTGAATGGCGCTGTGTTTACGTGCCGGCGCTGTGTTACTACGTAAGTTCCTTGACCATTTCAAGATTATTGTGAACATATTATTTGGGGTTGACATTTTATGTGTTCCTGTGAGTGGTGCGAGAACATGGAGACGGTAGAGGAAAGGGTCTGCTGTCGGGAGCAAATGTGTGTGCGCGAGCGGAGCAAGCGGCAGCCGGACATTTCGTGCATCACACAACACTGTAGCTTTCGATCAATCTGCCTGGACTTGAAAAGGCTAAAACCTTTCGCCCTTGTGTTTGTGCAATATGCTGCGACACACTAGTCAGGCATATCGACAAACAAGTCCCTGAGAGCTGTGTTTAATCAAAGTTTCTGCCGCTAAACAAAGTGTAAACAATGGCCGCCAGGCGCACAAGCCGATACGGTCTACACGTAGTGACGTATTTTAGGCTTGGTGCTCAGCGGGAAGCTGGTCACTGGGCGTGCACATTTTTCAGTGGCGGGATGTTCAAATGTTATATATAACGGGAGAACCGCGTACACTTTCCTAAAACGTTTAGGTTGACCAAATTATATACCTTTTGTTACATGTAATAAGACTATGTTGTCTTTAAGTGTCATATCCACTTTAAAGGACCATTTGAGTCTTGATGTATGACTCTGTAGCACCAACACTGAGTAGAACAGACCGGGGCACCCCTGGTATTCATCAGGGATGTGTTCTGGCTCCTACTAGGTTCAGTGCCTACACAGAGCAGCTGTTGGTTTTTGAGTTACTTCTGTTGGCGAGGAAAGGTTTACCGATGGTGACTTTGTAGTTGATGTGATGATGTTTGCAGACTCAACAGAAGCTCAGTGATGAACTGGAGTTTCTGGGTTTGGGATCATCTTGGAGCAATATGATCAATCAATCAATCAATCAATTTTTTTATATAGCGCCAAATCACAACAAACAGTTGCCCCAAGGCGCTTTATATTGTAAGGCAAGGCCATACAATAATGTGATGGATAAAACAAGATTATAACAGTCCACAAAATAATAATAAACTTTGAATGCTAGGATTGAATATTCACAACTCCCAAGACATTGCACTGCACATATGGGGTCAAATACTTTGCATTGTAGTTAAATACAAATACTTTAGATTTTCGAATTCCAAATACAAATACTTTGTACTTTTTCAAATACAAATACTTTATATTTTGAGTATTTCAAGTACAAATACTTTCTATAAACTATAAACAACACAAAACTGATAAACCGGTGACAATTTATTGTGAAAACAGCATGACCAAATACTATTGATAAGTAAAGGATTGAATGTTTTATCACAAATTCACTATTATAATATCACAGGCAATAATCAAACTATCACAATATATATTCTGTTTCCATCAATATTGCATCCTTTTGTATCCACCGTATCACAAAACAATAATAAAATGTCATATCTTCTCTTCTCAGCATATTGTATTATTGTATCTCAATCACAATTATTGAATTTTATTTTTTAAAATAAAATAAATAAAAAATTAAAATTCAATAACGCGGAGCTTATAGTTTTCTGGTGTGTCTCAACACGGTGTCACAGAGATTCCCAAGTTTGAAAAGTATTTGAAAAAGTATTTGTAAAAGTATTTAGAAATACTTGGGATCGGCGATGTATACAATACAAATACTTTGAATTCAAGATCAGAAAATACAAATACTCCGAAAAATGTATTTAAGTATTTTCAAATACAAATACTTTTGTATTTGGCCCCATGTCTGTTGCATTGATCACTTTTGTAAGACTACAATGTTATTCAAATCATATATCATATTTTATATATATATATATATATATATATATATATATATATATATATATATATATATATATATATATATATATATATACACATATATATATATATATGGCCACCATCTGCATACATGACAAGTTCTTCCTGTATCCTGATCTGAATGAGGTACTGTCTGTTCCACACTCCAGAGAAGGTGGTGGTAATGCACCATTAAGCTGAATGCAAATAGCTGTAAAACAAGAACATAATTTAGAGAACAAGCAAAATTAATAAATCATGCTGTCAAACTGAAAAGACTATGCTCAAATAAAGAGAGGGACTAAGCTTCATACTACTGAGAACTCAACTTATTTGCACTTTGTAGGACAGCTAAAACCACAATGAGGACGATGGCTATGCTAAGGTAAATCATATGATGATTCAACCTTTCAATGACTTGCTGGAATCGGCCATTAAAACATTCAAAACATGAATGATCTTGGCAGTGATGTTCTTTGACTTTGAGACTGAGCGACACCTGTCAGATCTCACACTACGATGACGTCACTGGACAGAGGTTTGATGATGCCGAACTGGGAGACAAGTCAGGATGGAGGGAAATGCAGCAACACACAGAGACATCCTGGATGAAAACCTGCTCCAGAGTACTCTTGACCTTAGAGTGGGGTTACAGTTCATCTTTCAACAGGACAATGACCCTAAGCACACAGCCAAGATATCAAAGGAGTGGCTTCAGGACAACTCTGTGAATGTCCCTGAGGGGCCCAGCCAGAACCCAGACCAAAATAGGGTTGAGGTTCGCTGGAAAGGTCTGAAAACGGCTGTGCACCAACACTCCCCATCTAGTCCATGGGTCAAGCATGTTTTCAGTACCACTTAAGGTGATGAAACAACACTTAGAATCCAGCCTCAATGTACCATGGCCTACAAAAAAAATGTAGTGCAGCCATCCCAGGGTGGAAGCTGTAGCCAGGCAAGGGGTCAATGAAAAATTACAGAGGTCAAAATGTAAAAACGCTCCAATCATGTTGAAAACTATACCACATTAATTGCCTGATCATAAACATTCCAAAAGGGTCATTTGGACTATCTGTGACTGAATGTTCTGGTGTTATGGGGTAAAAACTGCAAAAATCCACCAGTAAGTCACTCTCCTTTTACAGCACAAGATTTCTTGGATTACTTCAAGATGAAAATAGAAGACATTAGGTTGAACATATCCCAGCATGCCTCAACCCAGCCACTACACCCTGCTATTGTTACTGAGGTACTCGGTACCTCAGTACTGAGTACCTCACTAGGCATGCTGACAAAACTTGTAACGTCTACAAAAAGCACAACCTGTTTATTTGATCCTATACCAACAAAACTGTTTAAGGACCTGTGACCCACTCTGCTGGAAATTATTAATCTTTCTTTAACCTCTGGATCTGTTCCTAAATGTTTCAAATCTGCAGTGATTAAACCATTACTTAAGAAATCTAATCTTGACCCTAGTGTATTTAAAAACTATCGGCCGATATCAAATCTATCATTTTGCTCTAAAATTCTGGAAAAAGCGGTGTCACGGCAGCTCGTGGACTATCTTACTGAGAATAATCTTTTTGAGCCACTGCAGTCCGCTTTAAAAAAAATATTCCACAGAGACGGCTCTCACTAAAGTGGTGAATGATCTTCTGCTTGCAATGGATTCGGACACCACTACGGTTCTGTTGCTGTTATATCTCAGTGCTGCATTTGATACAGTGGATCATCATATTCTACTAGATAGACTGAAGAATCATTTTGTGATTACTGGGAGTACCCTTGCATGGCTGACATCATACCTGACCAGTCATTCTCAGTGTTTTGTACAATAAAACTACCTCTAACTGACATGAAATTTGGGGTTCCACAGGGGTCCATCTTAGGCCCCCTGCTTTTCTCCCTTTATATAGCACCCCTTGGGCACGTATTGCAGCGATTTGAGACTACCTTTCACTGCTGCGCTGATGGTACTCAGTTATACATGCAGATAAGGGCTGGTAATCTCATCCACATAAAATCCTTAGAAGATTGCCATGCATCAGTGATAAACTGGATGTCCAGAAACATCCTACTTTTAAACTCTCATAAGACTGAAATGATGGTTCTTGGTCCAATGACACATTGGCATCAATTTGACCAGCTAACGTAAGACCTCCACATTAGAGATATTGTGAGTGTTGTGTTGGGTTCTTTTACTAATAAGAGTGCTGCTTTTTGTTTTTATGGAGCCTCTTTACTGACTGGCCACATCAATGTGGTTCTCTCTTGCACTGCAGTTTATAACAACTAATACATGGACATGGTCTGCCTTCTAGTGGTAATGCTATGGATTACACCACATTCTCTTAACTGAAGTTAGGTTGACCAATCTTAACAAATATATAACAAGATTTCAATTACAGTTGGTCTAACTCTGACCTTCTTGAGAAGGCTTTTAACCATACGGACAGCTCTCTCCGCCTGGCCATTGCTTTGGGGTACCTGGGACTACTGGTCACATGCTCAAAACAGTATTCATTTGCAAAGTCCTTCATTTCCTGACAAGTAAACTGTGGGCCACTGTCTGTGATCAGTATTCCGGTATCCTGTGACGTGCAAATATTGACTGGAGATGTGCTATAACAATGGCTGAACGAGTAGGACTGAGCTGAGCAATCTCTATATACAACCCCTGGCAATAATTATGGAATCACCGGCCTCGGAGGATGTTCATTCAGTTGTTTAATGTTGTAGAAAAAAAGCAGATCACAGACATGACACAAAATTAAAGTCATTTCAAATGGCAACTTTCTGGCTTTAAGAAACACTATAAGAAATCAGGAAAAATAATTGTGGCAGTCAGTAACGGTTACTTTTTAAACAAAGCAGAGGGAAAAAAATATGGACTCACTCAATTCTGAGGAATAAATTATGGAATGACCCTGTAAATTTTCATCCCCCAAACTAACACCTGCATCAAATTAGATCTGCTCATTAGTCTGCATCTAAAAAGGAGTGATCACACCTTGGAGAGCTGTTACATCAAGTGGACTGACATGAATCATGGCTCCAACACGAGAGATGTCAATTGAAACAAAGGAGAGGATTATCAAACTCTTAAAAGAGGGTAAATCATCACGCAATGTTGCAAAAGCTGTGTCTAAACTCTGGACCAAATACAAACATGGGAAGATTGTTAAAGGCAAACATACTGGTAGACCAAGGAAGACATCAAAGCGTCAAGACAGAAAACTTAAAGCAATATGTCTAAAAAATTGAAAATGCACAACAAAACAAATGAGGAACGAATGGGAGGAAACTGGAGTCAACGTCTGTGACCAAACTGTAAGAAACCGCCTAAAGGAAATGGGATTTACATACAGAAAAGCTAAACAAAAGCCATCATTAACACCTAAACAGAAAAAAACAAGGTTACAATGGGCTAAGGAGAAGCAATCGTGGACTGTGGAGAACTGGATGAAAGTCATATTCAGTGATGAATCTGCATTGGGCAAGGTGATGATGCTGGAACTTTTGTTTGGTGCCGTTCCAGTGAGATTTATAAAGATGACTGCCTGAAGAGAACATGTAAATTGTGAACAAGTCAGCTCCTAACTTCTGCCATGGTCTTTCTGGTAGACATTAATGGCTCTCTGACATTTGATCTTTCCTGTATGCACTGTCTGCATCTGAGGACAAGTTCACTTATCTGGTTACTTAATCCCGGCCACCACACTGCCTGACAGGTGCACTCTCTACATTTATTAACCACATCCTGGCGACCCTCATGTATTTTGTCCAAAACTGCATTTCTCATGTTAGCAGGAATAACCAACCTTGTACCTCACTAATAGTCCATTGTACACACTCAAGACTGCCCTCTCTGGCCAGTAGTGCTTCTCCGCTCCCTGTAGCCGATTATGATCTGGCCAGCTGTCCGGACAGTACTTCATGACTTGAGAGTACTGACGGGGACTAGGAGAGAGCATATCTCACCCATATTGGCCTCTCTTCACTGGCTTCCTGTTAATTCTAGAATAGAATTTAAAGTTCTTCTTCTTACTTATAAGGTTTTGAATAATCAGGTCCCATCTTATCTTAGGGACCTCATAGTACCATATCACCCCAATAGAGCGCTTCGCTCTCAGACTGCAGGCTTACTTGTAGTTCCTAGGGTTTGTAAGAGTAGAATGGGAGGCAGAGCCTTCAGCTTTCAGGCTCCTCTCCTGTGGAACCAGCTCCTAATTCAGATCAGGGAGACAGACACCCTCTCTACTTTTAAGATTAGGCTTAAAACTTTCCTTTTTGCTAAAGCTTATAGTTAGGGCTGGATCAGGTGACCCTGAACCATCCCTTAGTTATGCTGCTATAGACTTGGACTGCTGGGGGGTTCCCATGATGCACTGTTTCTTTCTCTTTTTGCTCTGTATGCACCACTCTGCATTTAATCATTAGTGATTGATCTCTGCTCCCCTCCACAGCATGTCTTTTTCCTGGTTCTCTCCCTCAGCCCCAACCAGTCCCAGCAGAAGACTGCCCCTCCCTGAGCCTGGTTCTGCTGGAGGTTTCTTCCTGTTAAAAGGGAGTTTTTCCTTCCCACTGTAGCCAAGTGCTTGCTCACAGGGGGTCGTTTTGACCGTTGGGGTTTTACATAATTATTGTATGGCCTTGCCTTACAATATAAAGCGCCTTGGGGCAACTGTTTGTTGTGATTTGGCGCTATATAAATAAAATTGAATTGAATTGAGAACAGATGCTGTCAGACTGTAGCTGCTCCTGAAGGTCTGTCACGTATTTACTGGTAGTAGGGAGGCCTTCTACCACAGACTCAACATAAATGTTCGTGTCCTCCATCAGATCTGTGTCATTGCGAGTAACACTGTTTGTGAGCGGTAAGCGTAAAAGTGTATCAGCGGTGGTGAGACTTTTGCCAGGGATGTGCTTTACAGTGTACGAGTACCTCATTAGTCGCATGCAAAATCTCTATTTTTTGGCGGAGGCGCATCCAAAGCTTGCCCCCCAGGAGACTCACCAGTGGCTCGTGGCCCATCTGAAATTCAAAATGAAGACCCAGAATAAAGTCATTGAACCTCTCACAGGTCGAGGTGAGAGCCAGCACTTCTTTATCCAGCTGGATGCAGTGCTGGTCAGTAGGTGTCAGTGATCGGGACACATAAGCAACTGGTGACCACCTCTCCCACTTTCTGTGCAGGTGTCTGCAGATATTTTCTATGGTTTGTTTGGGTCGTCGAGCTGTAGTACAGGAGCAGAGGACTCTTGTTTGAGATTACAAAATGCCTTCTGCTGGCCATGCCCCCAGTACCAAGTTTTTAGTCAAACGCAAGTCTCTCAATGTTTGTCCTTTTCTGAAAGGTTCAGAATAAACTTCCCAAGTTGAGTCACCATGCAGAGGAAGCACATGAGCTCACTCACATTGCTTGAGCCTTTCATCTCCTGAACAGCTTTAGTTTTTTTCTGGATCAGGGCTCATCCCTTCCGCTGAGACAATGTACCCAAGGAATTTGACTTGTTTGCCAAACTCACATTTTGACATGTTAACGCCTGCTTCCTCCGCTCTCTCCAGAACAGCATTTAGTATTTCGTCATGTTGCTCCATGGTGGATCCCCAAACAAGGATATCGTCCATGTGGCAGACGACGCCCTCAAGGCCAGCTGTAACCTCCGTCACCATCATGTTTTGGAAATGCTCGGGCGCACTGAAAATATCAAATGGCAATCGGTTGAAGTGATATCTTCCAAATGGTGTAAATGTTGCGAGGAGGGCCGACTCTTTGGACAGTGGTATTTGTTATAAGCCCATATTTGCGTCGACCTTTGAATTACTGAGCCCTGTGAGCATGCCAAGTGTTTGGTCTACACAAGGAAGTATGTGGGTGATACTTTAACTACGGGCACTACTGGCCTTGTAAATGTAATTTCCACCACACCATTGCCTTACAATATAAAGCGCCTTGGGGCAACTGTTTGTTGTGATTTGGCGCTATATACATGTGCTCTGATGTCACTGTTTATCTCCATAGAAACTACACAATCTTTCATACAAACTGTGTAAAGGGACATTACAGTGTTGTGGTGGAAATTACGGCAATAGTGTGGGACAACTACATTTTGTTTAAAAAAATCACAACAGCTGTATGACATTGAATACCTCAATTATGTTTTCATTATTTTACTGATATTTTATTCAGAGATATTTTAAAACATTAGAAAAACGTTTCTTTACCATTCATTTTTATCATTGAAGATCAAAAGTCTGGGTGTGGGACAAGCACAAAATGGCAATATTTGCATATAATGATGCTGAAAAAAGGTGAAAAAGTCATCATAGACTACTAGAACAAATTTCTTAACACACTTTCATTGTAAAGATAACTATAAAAGTGTGACATTTCCCCTTTTTCTGTTTTTCATACAATATGATCAAAGGACATAAGTGACCGTAGTCTAAGAATCACGCTTTTACTGACTGGAAACATCAATGTGGTTCTCTCTTGCTCTGCAAGTACTAATACACAGGCGGGGTCTGCCCTCTAGTGGTAATGCTATGGATTACACCACAGTGCAGATTCGCTGCATCCTCTCCAACTGGTTCAAAATGTTGCTGCCAGACTTTTGACACGAAGCAGAAAGGTTTGACCACATCACACCCATTTTGGCATCTCTTCACTGGCTTCCATCTCCATCGATCTCCCTGCATCAATAAAACAGTCAGATTCTGCAGAGACTTAAGACGAACTTATTTTACCTTTCGTATGGCTAGCATACTATGCCAGTATGCTAGCCATCAGTGATTGCTCTTATGTACTATATCTTTATTACTGCTTTGGGACATTGAATGTTATTACGCCCACCAAGGACATAAAATAATTTATTTGTCTGTCTGTTAGCAGGATGACGTCAAAATGACTGTATGGATTTTGACAAAATTTTCATCAGATACAAATTAGGCCACGGAAGACTCCCTTAAATTTTGGAGGGGAGCCGTATTCAGATCCTGGATCCAGATTTCACTTTATATAGGCTTTGAAGGATTACATCAAAATTACTTCACAGATCCTCACTAAATTTGCACCACAGAGATATTAAGGCATGGAAGACTCCACTGAATTTTGGAGGTGACCCGGATTGGTGGACCTCAGAATCCTCAGATTGCTCTTATTTAGATTCAGTTGATGTTAATTTTTTACTGAGTGCACCATGGATTACAAAAACACAGATGTGCATATGTTGAAGACAAAATACAAGAATTCGACTTAGACAAATTAAAAAGTCATTACATTTGCAGACAAAGAACAACCCAGATTGACTGTGTGAATTGGAGTAAGTCATGAAATGGTCTGGCTGCAGGCAGAGGGACCTTCAGGCAGTGAAAGGTCACTTCTAAGGTTACGTAATGATTCTGCATCAAAATAAGTGAATGTGACGTGCATTTTTCAGACGCACTCTGCCTTACTTCACTTCTATCAGCCATTTAATGGACTACACGAGTTTAAGACTTGAAAGAAATTTATAATCCGGTAAAGATTTTTTTTAAAGGATACTCTTGACTGGAGATATGCTCTTTAAGACCTTGGTGCTAAAACTACTAAAGTCACAAAAATCTAAAATTGAGAAAAATCTGAATTCATAATTTCAGCCATGAAAACATCTGTATGTACACATCACTTTGTAAAACTTGATGTCTGAAGTGCTCACAGACAATTTGTCAGCATTTTGAAACATCGACAGAGGTAAACCTGTTCTTGAACTTAGGCTCCTTCTTCATTTACATACTAAAACACTCATCAGAAGAATACATATCCTCTACATTCTATATATAGACAGCATTGCTTAAATTTTCATTGTTACGCAGATGATATCCAGCTTTATCTATCCATGAAGCCAGAGGACACACACCAATTAGCTAAACTGCAGGATTGTCTTACAGACATAAAGACATGGATGACCTAATTTCCTGCTTTTAAATTCAGATAAAACTGAAGTTATTGTACTTGGCCCCACAAATCTTAGAAACATGGTGTCTAACCAGATCTTTACTCTGGATGGCATTACCCTGACCTCTAGTAATACTGTGAGAAATGTTGGAGTCATTTTTGATCAGGATATGTCTTCAATGTGCATATTAAGCAAATATGTAGGACTAAATCTCTAAAATTAGAAAGGTCTTGTCTCAGAGTGATGCTGAAAAACTAATTCATATATTTATTTCCTCTAGGCTGGACTATTGTAATTTATTATTATCAGGTTGTCCTAAAAGTTCCCTGAAAAGCCTTCAGTTAATTCAAAATGCTGCAGCTAGAGTACTGACAGGGACTAGAAGGAGAGAGCATATTTCACCCATATTGGCCTCTCTTCATTGGCTTCCTGTTAATTCTAGAATAGAATTTAAGTCGTCTTCTTACTTATAAGGTTTTGAATAATCAGGTCCCATCTTATCTTAGGGACCTCATAGTACCATATCACCCCAATAGAGCGCTTCGCTCTCAGACTGCAGGCTTACTTGTAGTTCCTAGGGTTTGTAAGAGTAGAATGGGAGGCAGAGCCTTCAGCTTTCAGGCTCCTCTCCTGTGGAACCAGCTCCCAATTCAGATCAGGGAGACAGACATCCTCTCTACTTTTAAGATTAGGCTTAAAACTTTCCTTTTTGCTAAAGCTTATAGTTAGGGCTGGATCAGGTGACCCTGAACCATCTCGTTATTCTGCTATAGACTTAGACTGCTGGGGGGTTCCCATGATGCACTGAGTGTTTCTTTCTCTTTTTGCTCTGTATGCACCACTCTGAATTTAATCATTAGTGATTGACCTCTGCTCTCTTCGACAGCATGTCTTTTTCCTGATTCTCTCCCCTCAGCCCCAACCAGTCCCAGCAGAAGACTGCCCCTCCCTGAGCCTGGTTCTGCTGGAGGTTTCTTCCTGTTAAAAGGGAGTTTTTCCTTCCCACTGTCGCCAAGTGCTTGCTCACAGGGGGTTGATTTGACCGTTGGGGTTTTTCTGTAATTATTGTATGGCTTTTGCCTTACAATATAAAGCGCCTTGGGGCACCTGTTTGTGATTTGGCGCTATATAAATAAAACTGATTTGATATCCCCCCCATTCCCCAGTCACCACAAATCCATAATGGACTGGTGGTTGCGATCACCCAAGTACACCATTATGCCAAATATGAATGACATCGGTCAACTGGTTCTTGAAATATCGCGCTGATAAGCGAAAACAGACGGATGGGAATGCTGATCGCTATATCACCCTATATTTCATACCAGGAAGATATATATAAAGCAGGCAAGGACTTCAATACTGCTCACGTGAAAATTAGTGACTAAGTCACTGTCAGAAAAATTTGGACAAAGGTTGTGAACCAAGTACATATATAATCCACCTCAAACGTTTTCCAAAAGTAGAAAGCTCACAGCTACAAGTTAAAGGCATTCAGTTACGTGGTCATGAACATTATTTTGGTCATAAACAGAAACTACATAAGAACACGGATACTTCAAAGTAACCACATCACCCAGACCAATATTTACATCTTTGTCTGATTTTTTTTTTTTATATATATAAGCCTATCCTTGGAGAAGTCAGTGGATCATAAACATCTCTAATCTTCAGCTTCAGTGCAACATTACTTTGGCCGCGCAGGCAGTTGTACAACCCAGTTCCAATGAAGTTGGGACGTTGTGTAAAATGTAAATAAAAACAGAATACAATGATTTGCAAATCCTCTTCAACCTATATTCAATTGAATACAGCACAAAGACAAAATATTTAATGTTCAAACTGATAAACTTTGTTTTTGTGAAAATATTTGCTCATTTTTGAAATGGATACCTGCAACACGTTTCAAAAGAGCTGGGACAGTGGTATGTTTACCATTGTGTTACATCACCTTTCCTTCTAACAACACTCAATAAGCGTTTGGGAACTGAGGACACATTGAATATAGGTTGAAGAGAATTTGTAAATCATTTTTATTTACATCTTACACAAGGCCCTAACCTCATTGGAATTGGGGCTGTAAAACTCATTTTTACAAGCTCCAGTGAGGCTGAAACATCACCGAATTTTTGCCTTTGATTGGCAAGGTCTGAATAAGCTGCTGGGGGCTTCAATGACATACTTTATTTCCAGTGTCACAATACATTAGTCTGTAACGCAGTATTGCAACACGTTACTGTTCTAAATCAATCACACTACAGCTCTTAAGAGCACGTGCAAAGCCTACTGGATTCACCTGAACGCAGCATGAATATGTACGACGGGGCGGGACCACTCCTTCCACAAGGCGTGCTCACAGGCGAATGACGTCACCGACAGGCGTGGAAAAATTCACGCATGCGCACGAGGGTTCAAGCTTGTCTGACGTGAAAACATGAATCAAATCCATATAGTTAAAAAAATATAATAAAAAGGTACGATACTTTATGGACAGACCTCGTATACACAGGTGCAAAAAATTATAGGCTGTTCATCTACAACAAAAAATTATAGGCTGTTCATCTACAATGATCTCCAATGCTTTAAAATGGACAAAAAACCAGAGACGCGTGGAAGAAAACGGAAAACAACCATCAAAATGGATAGAAGAATAACCAGAATGGCAAAGGCTCACCCACTGATCAGCTCCAGGATGATCAAAGAGTCTGGAGTTACCTGTAAGTGCTGTGACAGATAGAAGACGCCTGTCTGAAGCTAATTTATTTGCAAGAATCCCCCGCAAAGTCCCTCTGTTAAATAAAAGACGTGCAGAAGAGGTTACAATTTGCCAAAGAACACATCAACTGGCCTAAAGAGAAATGGAGGAATATTTTGTGGACTGATCAGAGTAAAACTGTTCTTTTTGGGTCCAAGGTCCGCAGACAGTTTGTGAGACGACCCCCAAACTCTGAATTCAAGCCACAGTTGACAGTGAAGCATGGTGGTGCAATCATGATGATATGGGCATGTTTCTCCTACTATGATGTTGGGCCTATATATCGGTATGTGATATATAGGCCCAACACCATAGTTGGGCCTATATAGTAGTAGTAGTATATAGTAGTTTTCTCTGGGCCCCTCCCCAATCGGACCGGGAGTGACATGTTTAGCCGCATGTTCTCCTTGAATTGCTGGCTGTCTGAGTGGTGTCCAAAAAATGAGGTGGGCTTCATAGATAATTGGCAAAGCTTCTGGGGAAAACCTGGTCTTGTTAGGAGAGACGGCATCCATCCCACTTTGGATGGAGCAGCTCTCATTTCTAGAAATCTGGCCAATTTTCTTAAATCCTCCAAACCGTGACTATCCAGGGTTGGGACCAGGAAGCAGAGTTGTAGTCTTACACACCTCTCTGCAGCTTCTCTCCCCCTGCCATCCCCTCATTACCCCATCCCCGTAGAGACGGTGCCTGCTCCCAGACCACCAATAACCAGCAAAAATCTATTTAAGCATAAAAATTCAAAAAGAAAAAATAATATAGCACCTTCAACTGCACCACAGACTAAAACAGTTAAATGTGGTCTATTAAACATTAGGTCTCTCTCTTCTAAGTCCCTGTTGGTAAATGATATAATAATTGATCAACATATTGATTTATTCTGCCTTACAGAAACCTGGTTACAGCAGGATGAATATGTTAGTTTAAATGAGTCAACACCCCTGAGTCACACTAACTGTCAGAATGCTCGTAGCATGGGCCGGGGTGGAGGATTAGCAGCAATCTTCCATTCCAGCTTATTAATTAATCCAAAACCCAGACAGAGCTTTAATTCATTTGAAAGCTTGACTCTTAGTCTTGTCCATCCAAATTGGAAGTCCCAAAAACCAGTTTTATTTGTTATTATCTATCGTCCACCTGGTCGTTACTGTGAGTTTCTCTATGAATTTTCAGACCTTTTGTCTGACTTAGTGCTTAGCTCAGATAATTATAGTGGGCGATTTTAACATCCACACAGATGCTGAGAATGACAGCCTTAACACTGCATTTAATCTATTATTAGACTCTATTGGCTTTGCTTAAAAAGTAAATGAGTCCACCCACCACTTTAATCATATCCTAGATCTTGTTCTGACTTATGGTATGGAAATAGAAGACTTAATAGTATTCCCTGAAAACTCCCTTCTGTCTGATCATTTCTTAATAACATTTACATTTACTCTGATGGACTACCCAGCAGTGGGGAATAAGTTTCATTACACTAGAAGTCTTTCAGAAAGCACTGTAACTAGGTTTAAGGATATGATTCCTTCTTTATGTTCTCTAATGCCATATACCAACACAGTGCAGAGTAGCTACCTAAACTCTGTAAGTGAGATAGAGTATCTCGTCAATAGTTTTACATCCTCATTGAAGACAACTTTGGATGCTATAGCTCCTCTGAAAAAGAGAGCTTTAAATCAGAAGTGCCTGACTCCGTGGTATAACTCACAAACTCGTAGCTTAAAGCAGATAACCCGTAAGTTGGAGAGGAAATGGCGTCTCACTAATTTAGATCTTCACTTAGCCTGGAAAAAGAGTCTGTTGCTCTATAAAAAAGCCCTTGTAAAGCTAGGACATCTTTCTACTCATCACTAATTGAAGAAAATAAGAACAACCCCAGGTTTCTTTTCAGCACTGTAGCCAGGCTGACAAAGAGTCAGAGTTCTATTGAGCTGAGTATTCCATTAACTTTAACTAGTAATGACTTCATGACTTTCTTTGCTAACAAAATTTTAACTATTAGAGAAAAAATTACTCATAACCATCCCAAAGACGTATCGTTATCTTTGGCTGCTTTCAGTGATGCCGGTATTTGGTTAGACTTTCTCTCCGATTGTTCTGAGTTATTTTAATTAGTTACTTCATCCAAACCATCAACATGTTTATTAGACCCCATTCCTACCAGGCTGCTCAAGGAAGCCCTACCATTATTTAATGTTTCGATCTTAAATATGATCAATCTATCTTTGTTAGTTGGCTATGTACCACAGGCTTTTAAGGTGGCAGTAATTAAACCATTACTTAAAAAGCCATCACTTGACCCAGCTATCTTAGCTAATTATAGGCCAATCTCCAACCTTCCTTTTCTCTCAAAAATTCTTGAAAGGGTAGTTGTAAAACAGCTAACTGATCATCTGCAGAGGAATGGTCTATTTGAAGAGTTTCAGTCGTCAGGTTTTAGAATTCATCATAGTACAGAAACAGCATTAGTGAAGGTTACAAATGATCTTCTTATGGCCTCGGACAGTGGACTCATCTCTGTGCTTGTTCTGTTAGACCTCAGTGCTGCTTTTGATACTGTTGAGCATAAAATTTTATTACAGAGATTAGAGCATGCCATAGGTATTAAAGGCACTGCGCTGCGGTGGTTTGAATCATATTTGTCTAATAGATTACAATTTGTTCATGTAAATGGGGAATCTTCTTCACAGACTAAAGTTAATTATGGAGTTCCACAAGGTTCTGTGCTAGGACCAATTTTATTCACTTTATACATGCTTCCCTTAGGCAGTATTATTAGACGGTATTGCTTAAATTTTCATTGTTACGCAGATGATACCCAGCTTTATCTATCCATGAAGCCAGAGGACACACACCAATTAGCTAAACTGCAGGATTGTCTTACAGACATAAAGACATGGATGACCTCTAATTTCCTGCTTTTAAACTCAGATAAAACTGAAGTTATTGTACTTGGCCCCACAAATCTTAGAAACATGGTGTCTAACCAGATCCTTACTCTGGATGGCATTACCCTGACCTCTAGTAATACTGTGAGAAATCTTGGAGTCATTTTTGATCAGGATATGTCATTCAAAGCGCATATTAAACAAATATGTAGGACTGCTTTTTTGCATTTACGCAATATCTCTAAAATCAGAAAGGTCTTGTCTCAGAGTGATGCTGAAAAACTAATTCATGCATTTATTTCCTCTAGGCTGGACTATTGTAATTCATTATTATCAGGTTGTCCTAAAAGTTCCCTAAAAAGCCTTCAGTTAATTCAAAATGCTGCAGCTAGAGTACTGACGGGGACTAGAAGGAGAGAGCATATCTCACCCATATTGGCCTCTCTTCATTGGCTTCCTGTTAATTCTAGAATAGAATTTAAAATTCTTCTTCTTACTTATAAGGTTTTGAATAATCAGGTCCCATCTTATCTTAGGGACCTCGTAGTACCATATCACCCCAATAGAGCGCTTCGCTCTCAGACTGCAGGCTTACTTGTAGTTCCTAGGGTTTGTAAGAGTAGAATGGGAGGCAGAGCCTTCAGCTTTCAGGCTCCTCTCCTGTGGAACCAGCTCCCAATTCAGATCAGGGAGACAGACATCCTCTCTACTTTTAAGATTAGGCTTAAAACTTTCCTTTTTGCTAAAGCTTATAGTTAGGGCTGGATCAGGTGACCCTGAACCATCCCTTAGTTATGCTGCTATAGACGTAGACTGCTGGGGGGTTCCCATGATGCACTGTTTCTTTCTCTTTTTGCTCTGTATGCACCACTCTGCATTTAATCATTAGTGATTGATCTCTGCTCTCTTCCACAGCATGTCTTTTTCCTGGTTCTCTCCCTCAGCCCCAACCAGTCCCAGCAGAAGACTGCCCCTCCCTGAGCCTGGTTATGCTGGAGGTTTCTTCCTGTTAAAAGTGAGTTTTTCCTTCCCACTGTAGCCAAGTGCTTGCTCACAGGGGGTCGTTTTGACCGTTGGGGTTTTACATAATTATTGTATGGCCTTGCCTTACAATATAAAGCGCCTTGGGGCAACTGTTTGTTGTGATTTGGCGCTATATAAAAAAAAAATTGATTGAAATTGATTGATACCAGGTATCATGGATCAGTTTGGATATGTCAAAATACTTGAAGAGGTCATGTTGCCTTATGCTGAAGAAATGGGTGTTTCAACAAGACAATGACCCCAAGCACATTAGAAAACCAACAAAATTAATGCCTCGCAGATGAAGGAATCATGCAAAACTGGTTATACAACTAAATACTAGTTTAGTGATTCACAGGATTGTTAAAAAAGCAGTTTGAACATAATAGTTTTGAGTTTGTAGCATCAACAGCAGATGCTACTATTATTGTGAACACCCCCTTTTCTATTTTTTTTTTTTTTTTTTACTAATAGCCCAATTTCATAGCCTTAAGAGTGTGCATATCATGAATGTCTTGTTGGATTTGTGAGAATCTACTGAATCTACTGGTACCTTGTTTCCCATGTAACAATAAGAAATATACTCAAAACCTGGATTAATCTTTTTAGTCACATAGCACTACTATTATTCTGAACACTACTGTACACTGTTGGTCAACTTGTTAGCACTGAGCATAGAGTGACGACTTTCAGTGTATTTAAAGGCTTAGATACCACAAGCTTTCATCTACAATTTTTCCCCGCACTTACATGTACAAAATAAAAGCTATTTCCAGTACTGCCTATGTTGCCTAAGTGACCGGGGGGTGGGACCCAAAAAAAAAAACGGGAGACATTTAGACAAAACATCCAACTTTAATTGAAGTCATGTGTCTGTTCTGTAGGAAAGCTTTTTGTACAAAGGGAGAAAATGTAGCCACTGTACCATCAGTAGTCACAGGACCATTCTGGAGAATACTGGATACATCTCAGCAGAGCAACACGCCACCTTAACAGCTAACCAGCAATATGCAACCGCTACACAACTGCGCCTAGTGCACAAAAAGATACAAGATTAGAATCGTAAGTAAAAAAAAAAAAAAACTAAAAGATACTATCACTGCCAGTTAGGGGTCATTATTGTCACGCATGGCATTCAATTTTGTTTATTAGAAAACAGTTTGATATTTCTCCAATTCACTCAAACATACTCTTGTTTTAGGGGGGCCTTTTTTCCACTAGTCTGGAGGAATTTGTCCATCAGACGGACAGACAGTCTGACGTGGGTCCATACAAAACCTTCCGTGAGAAAACTGGTGATACCACTCAGGATTTGTCTTCTTTATGATCCATTTGATATTGTTTCTGGTGTTTCACTCAACACACAAGAAAGGCACAGCTGTAAAAGTCTTGGTGTTACAGGAAGTGGCACAGCACGTTTGCCAAATTATAAAAGAGGTATAAAACTTATTCCTTTTTTTTGCCTTGATTTCCTTGTCTGGACAGGATCATTTAACAACATATGGGAACAAGTGTTTATACGAGGTCTGTTAGAAAAGTATCGGACCTTTTTATTTTTTGCAAAAACCTGATTGTTTGAATCACGTGTGCTTGCAAGAGCAAACCTTGAACCTTTGTGCGCATGTGAACTTTTTCACACCTGTTGATTGCATCATTTGCTGGTAAGCAGCCTTTGTGTGAGGTCGTGTGTAGTGCTCTCGGCGGATATTAATTGCAAGGAAAAAGACGGAACGACTGGAGCAGCGCCGCATCAAATTTTGCCAGAAACTGAGTGACAGCCAGGTAGAAACCATTCAGATGATTTTAGGTGGCTTTTCAGTCGTGTGACTATCCGAGAAATTCTGGAAGAGGTGGGCATAATTTTTCGGAGTCCAGCGTGTCCTGTGAGACTTCAACACCAAGCTGCCTTTGCTCTGCCGTCAGCTTCGGCATGAATTTCACCGCCGCTCTTTTCATGGCCAAATCTGGAATGTGCCAAAAAAGTGCTGATGTCCACCTCTTCCGCAATTTCTCGGATAGTCACACGATGGTCCCGCATCACCACAGCGTTCACTTTGGAAATGATCTGGTCATTTCAGCATGTTGATGGCCGAACGGAGCGTGGCTCGCTCTCCACCGTTGTGCGGACGTCTTTAAACCGGTTGTACTGCTCCTTAATCTGTGTGATGCCCACAGCATTGTCACCGAAAGCCGTCTGAATAATCTGAATGGTTTTCACCTGGCTGTCGCCCAGTTTCTGGCAAAATTTGATGCGGCGCTGCTCCAGTCGTTCCGTATTTTTCCTTCCAATGAAAATCCGCCGAGAGCACTACACGTCCTCACACAAAGGCTGCTTACCAGCAAATGACGCAATCGACGGCCGTGAAAAAGTTCACAGATGCGCACGAAGGTTCAAGGTTTGCTCATGCAAGCACATGATTCAAATCCATCAGGTTTTTGAAAAAAAAAAATAAAGTCCGACACTTTTCTAACAGACCTCGTATATTGGGATATTTCTCCCTTAACAGTGAATTCCTTCCCAGCTTTGCATGAATCAAACTTTATTAAAAAAAAAAAGTACTGGTCCTTACAATCACACCAAGCACACACAGAAAAAAAAAAATACAAGTTTCTTGAAAAATTAAATGTTTGTGGAGCTTGTTAATCCTCAAGGAGGTGATTTGTCACAGTGATATCATCTAGTTTTCTTTTATTTTCTGGAGCCTACCCCAGCAGTCACTGAGCGAGAGGTGGGGTATCCCTGGGCACACTGCCAGGCATCTAGTTTTGTACTCAATCTGTAGTTTTCACTGACTGCTGAGCAAAAATTATTGTAGCAACCACATGAACCCAAGTGAAAAGAACCAATCAGGGAGCTTACAAATGTTACAGCAAATCCCATTTGTTATAAGTTGGAAGAGCAACACTGCTTGACTTTTACAACAAACAGAAAAATGTTTTTGAGCAACAGGACCGTAGTGTGACACGCTACAACCTTGTCACATGTTCACCTGTAAATTTCACAATCAATTTTCTCTGCAAATAAAGAACCTGTCAAAGGAATCAGCTTCACTGTGACAATAACATAAAAGCAGTTTTGTTAACAGGCCGGGGGGGGGGCGGTGTAAAATCTGAACTGATTAATTCACAGTATTTGCAAGTTGCAATTTCAAGCTGTTCAAGGATGCTGAGGCTGCTATTTAACTAACACGTTGGCATTTCCTGCAGTGTGTTTGCTTGCCATTTACAAAAAAATAAAATGCCACCAGCAGTTAAATCAAACTATTCTTTCACGTAGAGCCCAGCTGACACGGATTGTTTTGAAGACAGATACTGATATTAGGGCGTAAAATAAATAAAAATGTATGCTGCCAATATATGCATTAAAGATGCCAATGATTCCTAACTTATTTTTCTGGCAAAGAAATGTAACTGAGGCTTGATGTTTTGCAGTTTAACCATGAATTTATTATAGATAATTCTGAAATATAACCAACCAATGCATGTCATGCTGCTGTCACATTACTTTCACTCAAGTTGGCAGTCACCCACTTCAACTGAAAATAATGGCAGCTTGTTTAATCAATCTATTGAAGCTAATGTCAGCCAGGGGGCATGGGGGCCCCAGACATGCCCGACAGCATTTCCAACATTTTCCTGCACTGTTTATTTGATAAAAGTTTTCACACCAGCAAAAACAATGCCCATACCGATACATTCAGGAAAAGCTCATCATACTGGCTGATATATCATTCGAGCTCTACAGCTGCTGATGTAGCTTCCAGCCACCAACAGCAACGTGACACTGTGACTTTACTCTTAAAACAGAAATATCCAATTGGCTGTACATTAACATTCTCCAGCCACACAATGAAAAGACAGTATTCTGACCCGTCTACAGACTGGTGGCACATTAATAAAAAGGTAAAAGGTTTGGTCAGGAACATCACATCTGTGCGTGGGAGTACGGTGGAGGATCCTAGTCAACTGAGCTTAGCTGAACACGGACTAAACAGAAGCATGCGCATAAAAAAAAAAAAAAAGCCTGATGTTTCCATAGCCAGACAACCGGCCCGGCTATGAACTGGGCCGGGTACTGGCCTGTATGTTGGAGTGGGAATTTCCACTCCTAAACGACCAATTGGAGAGTAGCGCTCGCGCCACATCATAAGTGAGGCTGACGTCAGCGTCTCGACCGCCAACCAATCACAGGAGAGAGAGAGAGAGACCAGTATCTGGCCCAATTCAGGGCCGGTTGTCGAGCTGTTTCCTGCAAGACTGAATGTACAGCTGACAAATGTTATAACTGTGACAAACCCTCGTGTGATGGAACAAGATCATGACAAATTCTTCTCCACATAAAGCCAAATTAAAAGACTGTAGATTCACTAATCAAACATATAACAAGGAAATTAAAACTGTAGTAAAACACGAAAAATCAAAATCCATAAAACAGATCAAGGCATGGAAGACAAAAAAAAAATAACCTTTTACAAGACAAAACTTGCTTGTGTGGGATCCAGTCTTGGACTTGGAGCTCCTAAGTCTTCCCCTGAAACTGTCAAAAACAAGCAGCTGTTAGAAGGCTAATATATACACTCAAATAAAAACAGCTTAGCACACCATGAAATACGGTCCTGGACTGCTAATGACATCTCTGTAAATAACTAAACATTTGTCTTATTAAAACTGGAGTCAATCCTTAAATGATTCTTGATAGGATTCAAATAAATTTCAGCTGTGGGACTTTAACAGCCCGCACAGCGAGCACATCCAAGCGCTTCACTTTTTAATATTGGATATTTAAAGTACTCATTTTTCACATGGACCTACCATATATATTTTGATTATGGTTTTATCATATTGATGTCTGAATGTGCCCATTTTACAATTATGTGACATTTATTATAAGAGTTGTTTTTTTATAACTACATTTTACATTCTTAGGCCCCGTGTCCACGTAGTGCTTTCTTCCAGACACCACTATTTTTTTCTATGGCTTTAAATGAGAACAGAGTGTATGCAACTGTTTTTTGTTTTTTTTTTGGTGTGTGTGTGTGTGGTCACTTTGAGTGCCTTCAAGTTTAAAGTCCCTGAATTTGCCCAGAAAGTGGCTGCAGTACATTTTCACGTAAATGGGAGGTTTATTTTTACTGATCTGTCACAACAGAGGCAAAAAAAAAAGCCACTACTCATCTGTGACAGCAGATTGGACAAACACTTGATTCTTGAAGTACATCATAGCCTAGTCAGTGGCAGCTGACTAGGCAACTGAAAACACTGACAACAGCTGGGATGAAGCATTTGTGTTCTCGCTCTCATCACTTTTTTTAAAAAATACTATATTCGGTACTTTAACGTTTCCCATAATGCCCCTGGCAGCCCCCTGCGCTTCCCAGAATGCACCACGGTGCTAGCAAAGTTCCAGCGTCTCACAGCAAACAATGACTAATGAGGATGTGAATTCCAGCGAATTCACGGACGATTATGATGGCACACTGTCCCAAGTTGAGAGGGTTATCAAGAGGAGGTGTTGCGCCTGTGATGAACTTATGCCGTGCCCCAGTGTTGTCGTCTAGTACACACTTCACGACGTTTTACATTGTGCCCTAAACTGGAACTCTGCTGAAACTGATCTCTTGTGTGAGTCACGGACCACGAAATGGAGCGAGATCACAACTGCGAAACACCGAATGGACACAGGGCCTTAGTTTCTGCATTTTGAAAGCATTCTCTCTGGTGTGATGCTTTCTGAATTCTATACATTTTTTATCTTAGTTTGATCTGGAAGACGATCCATTAATTCAAGCAATCAAACCTTAGAGGAAAGAAAAGTAAGTAACCTATTGTTGCTCGACTTTTGTGACTAAACAAGATCTTTGTTAACTTTAGCACAGTTGTAACTACACTAAGTTCGTTACAAGGGTATTGGATGGGGGTTAAAGTTGGACAACAGAAGTGTAGCTCGACAAATGTTCATGCAGGCCACTCCCCCCAATCTTTCATCTAACAAAAGCCTAAATAAATCAAGTTCAAATTCTGATTCCCGATGACTATTTGATTCATAATGAATTGGTTGCTGTAGCCCTACGTGGTGTAAGCGTACAGATTAACAGACGTTAAATTGAAACTGACACAGGAGGAGCATTGAACAAACCTCAATTCCCCTCAAGCACCTTCACCCCCCCGGCTCAGGACAGAACCTGGTCGTACAATTTATGTCCAATGGCGGGTACACACAGCCGTACCTCAACACCACACCCCAACACTGCCTGCCTCCAGCGTGCTGCATAGACACTCTCAGCCGGCAGCGGTTTGGCAGCTCAGCACACACCTACTAACTGCTCACAATGCCTCAGCTCAAACGGCACTTTAACAAACAGGAAGCTGCAGCTTGGGAAGGAAAGAATTCCAGATTTGGTTTATCATCAGAGCTGTTCCTAAAAAAAAACGTTGCTTCGTATTCAGCCCACCCAAAATCCCTCAAAGGGGTAAGAAAATACAGTCTTATTACTTGTAACTGAACAATAATTGCTGATTCCACTTACAACTTACCAACCTGTAAATAGAAATAAAAAAGAAAAGTCTAGAACATAAAACTGCAAAAACATGGGAATACACAGACTGGTGAAAGTTAAACTTTAATTTGTATTCTGGCAAGAAATCATGTCCCACCCACTGAGGTTAAAATTCACAAGAAAACATAAAAAGCTACAAACCTCACTCACCTGTTCCTGGGCTTATCATCACGGGGACTCCCCTCCGTTTTCTGCTGATGATTTGGGCAGACTCTTAGATCTCGACCTGGATCCTCCTTTAGAAGAGGGCGTGCGGCTTCTGGACCGAGACTTGGACCTGGACCTAGATCTGGAACGAGAATCTGACTTGGCCTTGGTCTTCTTCCTCCTGGGAGAGTGGGATCTGGACCTGGAGTAGGATCTGGACCTGGACCTGCTGTGGCGATCTCTGCTCCGTGAACGAGAGCGGCTCCTGCTGCGAGATCTGCTGCGTCTCCGGCGCCTCGGGCTGGGGGAATAGCTGGGTAGATTCAGTGGGTACAGTTTTCATCTGCTTTTACTAATATTAAGAAAACAGCTGTCACCAGATCTCACAGCTAACTCTGATACCTCTGCCGGGTCTCCAGCTAACGCAGACACTCAAAGCCATTTAAAGCGACTCCTCACAATCATCCATTCACACCGATGTCAGCATGCCGCCACGCAAGGCGCTGAACTGCCAAGCAGGAGCAGCTTGGCCATTACGGTCAAGGGGATTTTCCTGTCTGACAAAACTGAACCGAGGTCCTTCTGGTGGCACACAGTTTTTTGGGAAGCATGGCATTTGAATTTTTGTCAATATGCAGATATTTTCAACCTCACAAACATGGGTCGGGGGTGTTCCCTTCTCATTTAAGAGCACTAAGTCTCTCTTGCACTATAACTGACCTACATCAACTATTTAAAAAATGAATCAGTATAAGTGAAAATAACTCATTTTGCAGTAGTTTATTTTGTTCACTGGATACAAAACTCAAAATACAGTCATTATCTGTATATTAATAGACTTACTTCACATTGATAAATTTTTTACAAAAATGTTATCCCACCTTTTAAATCATATACAAGTTTATATAAAATGACAGTAACTAATTATAAAGTATGTATCATTACACAAACGTTCAAGCTAATATGAACAATTTAACATTTTTTTCCTTATTGTAACTTTAAGGGTGCAAGTCCCTTCAAATCTGGCAAAACTGAAAATTTTAAATTTTTTGTTGGGCCAGATGAAGTGTTCCACCCCAATCTTGACACACAACCAGGGCTGTACAGTGTGAGCGTTTTGCTCGCATATTGCGCCTAAAATTTGATTGTGCAAGGAAAAAAAATAAAACAGGCGCACGTGTGCGAGAATGTATTTCAACCCTTTCATTCGCATTTTGCTCCTAAAATAAATACAGTGGTCCCTCGCTATAACGCGGTTCACCTTTCGCGGCCTCGCTGTTTCGCGGATTTTTTTAGTTCAATTTTGCATGCTTTTTTTTTTTTTTTTTTTTTTTTTTTTTTTTTTTTTTACAGTGCATTGTGTTCCACGGCCTCATCAAGCAGCCGGTCGCGACACCGCAAAGGGAGAGCATGCGCATTGTGTTCTGCGTGTCTGTTTATAAAAATCTTCTCACCCAGAAGAAAAAAAGAGCGCCAACAACTACCCATAACTGTGTTCTACACTTGGAAAAAGACACCTGCAGTGAGGTGTGAGTCAGTGGAAAAAGACGTGACAGCGCAGCGGCGCCAGGACGAAGAGGCGCAATCAGAGGAACTGTGAAATACTGGTCAGTCACTATTAATAATTTCTTATGTGTCCAACCTCATACGTTGATCGTTAAAATTAAATTCGTTAGTTCTAAAAGCCATCATAATTATTTATAGGAAAACGTTCTATTTTTATTTCTCAAACAAATGTTTGGGCCTGAAAACAGGTTGGTCTTATTTTTCTACTCAGGTTTGAACTTTGAGTGTTTACACACGAGAGAAAAGTGAGAAAATGTTCATGCCTGATTGAGAAAAGTGTATAAAGTGTGTAGTGAGGGGTTTTACAGCTTTAAAACGTCTATAATAATTGTAAAAAAATAACGTTGGCCACTTCGCGGATTTTGCCTATAGCGGGCTATTTTTAGAACGTAACTCCCGCGATAAACGAGGGACCACTGTATATCCCATAGAGAAAACCATTCCATCTGTACAAATGGACAAGAGTCTACAAGAGTCTAGTTGATTGAATGTAGCTAAGCGTAGCAGGCGACCTGAGTATAAAAAGTGGGACTGGGATGTTATGTGTGTGTGAGGGTTTAAAATAACACAAGAAATACAAAGCAAAAAGTAATGAAATGGACAAAAGCAATGATGTAAATAACGATAGAAAAGGAAGTAAAAAACAATGAAATAAATACAATAGAATCATATAAAATGTGCATGTGTGTGGAAAAGGTACACTCTGTACAGTATGTGTCTTTGCGTTAATAATAAAATTGTATCAAGAAATTTCACAGTGCTCCTAAATTTTTTCATTTAGGAGCACCTGTGCTCCTAGTGAAAAAGCTAAGCGTACAGCCCTGACAACTTGTATTACACAGGGCTGTGAAATGAAAAGTGCGAAATCCAAGGAAAATTTGCAGGGGGTCTGGGGGTGTAACAGCTCCCCAGGAGCCGGGGTCTAGGGCCCTGTGGGGCCCCAGAATTAAATTTTTATCTAATGATACTTTTTCAGCATCTCCTGGAAGAACAAATCTCAAAATTAGTGGATGATGTAAATGATCCTCTATTCAAAGTAAATGATCCTCTATTCAACCTTTTATTTGACCCGTCAATGGTGATGTTGAAACAACAGATTATGACATGGAAGTAGGACCTGGAATGATTTTCCTTTTAATTGTAAACCAAATTATGCATTAACTCAGAACAATTAAACTACATGAAATTTATGAAGACTGAAAAGACTGTTACAGCATTTCAAAAACCACAGCCAAAGCTTAGAGAATATTTGGAAAATCATGGTAAAATATCAATAACATACCTTATAATAAAAAGTCACATATTCTTGTGTAAATTCATGCAGCCTAAATCCATTCAAAGCCACAATGTCTTTTTTACAATGAAAGTAAGTCTAGATTCGTGAAAAAAGTCACAATCTTTTCTAAAATCCTGTTTGAACAGCAGAATATTTATTTTCCAGGGAGAGAAAAATTCTTACAGTGTTTCCTGATGACACAGTTCACTTTTCCCGTTTCATTTATCTTTCAGGTGTGTTGATGAAGCAGCGACGATTCCACGGATTCTTGTCCTTATAAGACTTTTTCAAACAGTCTTTCTCGCCATCTTCTCTCTGTGCGACGTTGCTCCGTGACACAGACATGCTGCACAAATCTTTTAAAAACTTGAAAGCTCTAAAAGTTTGGGATGTCCACATGCCAAGTTTAGCTTAAGCGGCACACAGGGGCCACAGAGCGTCGCTGCAGCAACCAACCAGTCCTGCTTTATGACAACTGTCGTTAACAGCTACACTTTGAGTGGCATTTTTCCCTCTGCGAATCTCCACGGATCCGAGGAAACTGATTTGTATCTGTAACACACACACATCAGTGTCCGCGGACTTATAAAACTTACACGATGTCGTAAAAAAAGAGAACGCTTTGCAATAAGCATTTTAAAAACTCAGTGATGTTCACGATTAAAGAACACCAACACCCCCCCCCCCCCCCCCCCCCCCCCCCCACACACACACACACACACACACACACACACACACACACAATGAAATCCGCGGAATCCCGCGGATCTGCTGAGTTTTCACAGCCCTGATTACACTACCAGCCTTTAATCCAAAACATACATTGTGGTTCAGAAAAGTACAAAGGAAATGACAATTCAAAGAAGTCAAAAATAATATTTTTCAGTGTCAATTCAGATTGATCAATAGGAGTATTTATGGCACATTAATGCATCAACTTGTTCAACCCTCACTCGAGTTTTCGAGTTTTGGCA
The DNA here is from genome assembly GCF_902500255.1 of Thalassophryne amazonica. Lineage (NCBI taxonomy): Eukaryota > Metazoa > Chordata > Actinopteri > Batrachoidiformes > Batrachoididae > Thalassophryne > Thalassophryne amazonica. The sequence goes on from NC_047118.1 coordinate 82,625,733, forward strand.
GAAGCTTTGGAGCTATTGATCATCTTTGTTTTCAAATTCTTGGCCACCTTAAAATCCTTATAAATGTGTTTTTACTTCAAGATTAATTTCTGATTACTGTACATTTTTAAAGGTAAACTTAAGAAAAAGAAGATATTATTATTAGGAAATATTTGCTGTTCATCTGTACATTAAAGCCACAACTTGAGATGATTTCCTGAATAACAAGGAATTTTAAAAAAAAGGCACAAAAAGTAATGTGTACATTAAACAAAATGAAATAAACAGCGCTGTGCTATTTTTTTTATTTTTATTTTTTAAACTAAGTTATTTAAGGCTGAGACTTTTCTTGCGGTTATGGCAGTAACAATTAACCGGTGTAGCTTTATTTGGTAAAAATAAAAATAGGGAGAACAATTTATGAATATAAAACATTTACTCAGCTCAGCAGGTGAAAGCTAACTTTAGCTGATAAACTTCAGCAAAGCATTATCATTTTCAATCAGAAATTTTTTTGCGTTGCTCAAACTCATTAAGCTTGTGGATTTGACTCACAGACTGAGAGTAAAGGTGCACTGACATGAGAATGACAGACTTGCGCAATAGCATGACCTGTGTCGTGACGAACCGTTCTTTGTTCTACTAGCTGCCATGTGCTCTGTGCTGGACGCTGCATATATAAAACAATTATTTTGTGGCAGATTAATCATTTTTTTTCTGCAAACAGCTCTAATCACTTCCTGAATCACAGAGGAGGCTGCAGCTGGAGCAGTTTGCGCGCCTAACAAGCTACAGAAAGCATTTTGAGCCATCTAAAAAGATAATTATGTCTTGTTTACATTGTCATGGCTTGATAAAACAGTTGCGTGTTCTTTCCTTCTTGTCTGAAGCTGTTAAAGTATGTTTATAACAGATTTAACGTCTTGTTACAATCCTTCAGATGAGCTGCGCTCTGATGCGATCCGCTGACGTCACCACCTGCTCTGTTCACTTCTTTACTCCACCTGACGAGCTGCACGTCGTGTTGGAGATTAGACTGCGCCACATAGCACGACATTTGTGTGAGAAAGACTTTTTGAACATTTCAAAATTCTCTGTGCGCAAGAGCACGCACAGGCAACCATCTGGCGTCCTGTCTGCACCCGTTAAAGATGAGTTTACTCTACAGTACAACACAGGTCGTGATGTATCATGAACCAAAAGCATGCTCATGTCGGTGCACCTTTAGAGTTAAACTCTCCTCAGAGCAGCTGCAAGCATCACCCATTAACTCCACTTAACATTAGTGGAGCAGATAGGCAGAATATTTGACTTTGACGATAAACCCATGAAATTTGACACACAGAGCATACCAAACAAATCATTTCTGACTATAGGGGCATCTCAGAGGTGGCCATTTTCCATTCAGGTAGTTAAATAATTGTAAAACCATTACAATATGTAATATTGGTGACATTATACATGTTTTTGAACTGTGACTAATGACAGTACAGCACAGTACCCTACTTTTCAATGTTTCATTAATTGCTATTTACAAGAATTATCCAGTAGAGGGAGCTCTAAAAATAGACTGAACTGCTGAAGCTTTTAGTCATCCACTGTTCTCTGCAGTAAGACTAGTTGGCGCAGATTTGATTGCTGCAAATTTGATTGTGAATTGTTCTGTAATTTATGTCTGTAGCATGGCCCAAGCAGAGGGTCACCACTTTGAGTCTGGTCTGCTTGAGGTTTCTTCCTCAGAGGGACTTTTTCCCCTTACCACTGTTGCTCTGGGGGTTAGTAAGGTTAGTCCTTACTTGTGTGAAGCGCCTCGAGGCAACTCTGTTGTGATTTGGCGCTATATAAATGAAAATAAATTGAAAACTGAAATTGCAAGAAACGTTCGAGCAGGTTTTCTCAATACTAAAAAAGTGAACGTAAAAGTTTTTAATTAAATGCATTTATACAAGCACTATGTTTATTAATCCTCATTATTAAGCAAGCTAGCATTTATGAAGGGGCTGTGAGTACATAGGCACCATATTTCAAACTGATCTGAAAATGTTATTTCATTGGTCAAAATATCTGTATTCAGTTGGTTTGGGTCCGATGCTGATCTAAATTTTTGGGACTAATCTGAATGTACATTTGTATGCTTTCAGCTTACCTTGACTGGCCTGATGCAGCTAACTGTACTCTTCCATATTACCGTGCTGACAGCTGACAAACCTTCCTGGTGGTTTCAGCTGATGCTAGAGCTAGAAGACACTGTTCTTTATGTAGCATAGTGAATTGTGAGACAACGACCAAACTAATCAAGTTAGTGGACCCTACTGAGTCTGCAGGACTCGAATTAGTACGTGCATGTGCTAGTTTGTGCATATGCTACCCTGTAACATGATAGCTAAGCAGAGGGCTCGAAATAGTATGTGCTAGTTTGTGCATGTATTATTCGAGCAGTGCAGATAATTTTATACTCCACTAGCACTATTTCCAGTGTGTTGTCTTCATCTTCCCTGCGTTTTATGACTCACACACACAGAGCAAGTTGCTGTGCTCCATTTGTTGCGGCGCACGCAGGTGAAAAAAAAAAAACATAACACTGGCTGCCGCTGCGGTTCCTTACAGAACCCGGGAGAGGGAGAGGTCACTTAAAGTGATATTTTTCTGGCCATGATAATTTGTGCACACGTTTTCCTTTAATTGAGCCCACGAATCATTAAAACGTGCTCTCAAATTAATAAAATGCGCGCATATTTTCCTGGCCGTGATAATTCGTGCGCACGTTTTCCTTAATTGAGCCCTCGAATTAATAAAACATGCGCACGTTTTCCTTTCGTTCAAAATTAACTCCATATGTCCTAAATTGTCATCCTCAACGGAGAGACGCTTCGCCCTCAGCATCCTTTTTCATGGCATCAATGTGCAAACGTGAAAACATGATGGTGCAAACGATGCTGGGCAGCTGGAGTTCCCTGTATGTCCTTGTGTGCCCAAACCATGATATATCCTGACCAGATCCATTTCTAATGGGGAAATGTATCACACTGTCTGCTGGTTTGTTGACTAATAGTCAACATTTATGTGTCAAGACAATATTGAATAATTGAGTGCACGTTTTACAAATTGTGGCCACGTTTAAGTAGATCGTGCCCCTGTTTTACTCAAACAATACTTAAAACGTGCGCACATTCTCTCCACATGCAAAACATTTTGCGATGACACTTCCAGGGCTCCCTAGTTCCTCGCTCTCTCTCCCCTCAAACTCTGTCATAATTGTGTTATAAACCAGTCACCATTTGTTTTATTGTACATCTGTGTAGTTAATAAATAAAATAATCTTCATGGATGATTCGCTCACGCATGCACATAAAAAAAAAAAAAAAAAAAAAAGAGAAAAACTGTCTGCTGCTGCTGCTCTCCCCTCAAACTCTCCCCAGAGAGGAAGGGTCTGACACATCAGAGGAGGAGTTTTAAGGTTGATATAAGTGGGGGGGGTGGGGTGTCCAGGGAACGGAGCCAGAAGCTGAAAGGCAAAAATAAATAAGTAAAATAAAAGGCAGGGAAGCTGAGAGGCAAAAAAAAAAAAAAAAAAAGAAATATAGTGAAAAGGTGGGAGGTCTGGGGTTTTAGCCATGCTCATGCGCCAGCGAAGCATTTAAAAAGTCTGAAGGACATAAATGACATGGTGAGATGCTGAAGAGAGTCACTCGTCACGTTCATGACATATATATACTGCGAGCTTTGCGCTGCTGTGCAGCGCTTTGCCAGTAATATTTATATGTCACTCTATGAAGCTCGCTCTATGGTAGATGAAGGCACAAAACAATCCTTAAATGGCAAAAAAAAAAAAAAAAAAAAAAAAATCTGCCCAATGGGGGGAAAAAAAAAAAAAAAAAAAAAAATCCCACAAACCGGACATTTTCATAAAAAGCCACAAACCAACGGTAGACGAAGCCGCAAACAAGAAATGACATGGTGAGATGCTGAAGAGCTTCGCTCGTTCATGTCCGTGACATATACATATTACAAGTGCCATGCAGCAGCATGAAGCTCGTTCTATGGTAGACGGAGGGACAAACTGGAAATGGCAAAAATTCAGCCCTAGTGGAGAAAAAGCCACAAACCGGCGGACAACATTGCCGTAAAAAGTCACAAACCAATGGTAGACAAACATAGACAACATTATAAAGAGGGGTAGATGCTGAAGCGCAAGAAATGTGGCCACCATCTTGGACGAACATAGACATTATAAAGATGAGTAGACGCTGCACTGGTTGCTGAGGCGCAAGAAATGCAGGCTGCCAACTTGGAGCAGTCACTGCAGTGAATCTATCACAAGGCACAGTGTAGGTTTGATTTTATAATCTTATTTTCTTTTTAATCTTTATAACGTGTTTCAATACTTTGGAGGGGACTGTATCCTAAGCTTATGAGTGCAAAATGAGTGTGGCATCATTACTGTTTTGTTTCAGAATGTTTAATTTTCACTGTTGCTGCACCTTGAGTGAAATCATAGTCATATCGTATATCATATTGATATGACAATATTGCCATAGGATAATTTGGCCATATTGCAGGCAAAGAAAGAAAAATGCTTAAAAAGGCAGGGAGTCTTGGGGGGGGGGGGGGGGGGGGGGGGGGTCTGAAAGGCAAAAAAACAAAAAAAAAAATGTTTAAAAAGGCAGGGGCAGAGCTCCCCCAGAAACTGAAAGGTTTTAGCTATGCTCATGCTCCATCGAAGCATTTACAAAAAAGAAAAGTCTGTCAGACCTAAATGGTGAGATGCTGAAGAGATTTGCTTGTCATGTCCGCGACATACATATTACAAGCAAAGCACCGGGAAGCTCGCTCTATGGTAGACAAAGTCACAAATCGGAAATGGTACAAAAAAAATCTGCCCAGGACAACATTGTCGTAAAAACCCACCATCCAGAAATGACATGGCGAGATGCTGGACTACCTAGAAAGCAAAATCTTGGGTATAATTCAAATAAGCAAAAAAAAACAAGATACAGACCTTTCTAGCTATTTTGTTGGAGCAGCAAGACAAGCTGCACATACAAGCAACAAGTAGCTCATCTTGTCGAGACACCGTTCGTTTTCGACCACTGCATACTCGCCACCAAGCGCTGATACCCCATTTTCCAAAGGCAAAGGCTATTCGCCCAACCGCTGGGCAGATAAGTCATACAATGAACATTACACGCCCAACCGTTAGGCAAATAAACATCTTACCTTATTCACCCAACCGTGATTGTGTATTTAACACGTTGTGCATCCAAACTACGTTTTTTACTCCACTTTTTAAAGGCTCTACTGCGATGTGAAAAGCAGCGCATGTTTGACACATTTAACAGTGCCGTCTTTAATTACTGCGAAAATGGATGAAAGCACACAAATTTCTTAAGTATTTTGAATAAAAGCCTGTTAATGACAACAAAACAGTTTTTATGAACAAAATGCTGCTTGTTGCCTGTAAGATGGTGTTAGTTTGACCCAGTTCCCTGAGGGTGATAAGCCAAACAGAACCGCTTTAGATCACAGCCCTTCCGTGGACTGTGAACCCTTTCGCAGCCGGCGAGAAAATAGCATGCTCATTGTTCGGTTGTGGTTGGGTGTATATGCTCACGTATTTACTTTATTGAACCAATGGTTGGGCGTATCTGGTTGTAAGCTCTGACGTAAAGCATCACATAATAAATCTGTTTCCGGGTCCAAAGACCTGCAAGTTTACAATTAAAGTTATGTCTGTATGATGCTTTTAAGGATCTACAGTTTAAGTTTAGTTTGTGTTTACAGTGTGCGCAAACATCCCTCCCGCTGTTCTCCGCCTCCACCTCTTAACTGTATTCGTCTGTTTCTAAGGTAAGAACAATTAAAAGTGTTTTCCCCTTTTACTATATATATTTTATTATGCACAGGTAAAATATACATGTCTGTTAATAAAAAAATATTACAATAATCAGGACGTTAAAGTGCAAACTTCACTTTTCCCCGAACGACATGAACAGGAAGCGATTGCAGCAACTTCCATTGAAAATAACAGAGAAACGACCTGAGCTTCTGGCATTTTTACATAAAACAAACGCAATAATGTCTAAAAACCCAGTTAATATATCCAGGAGAGTTTTACGCACAATATACAATGAGTTTTATGTTGCTATGTTAATACTGTTGTCCGTGTGCAATGGTTTAAGTGAAGCCTGATCGTCTCAGTGCAGTTCTCAATGTTAATGACAGCGCACTTTTTTTGTTTGGAGCTGGTGTCATATACAATTCTTTCCGCCACACAATTCTTTCTGCCTCACTTAGAAAACAGCGCTTGGAACTTGAGGTGGATGAATGGATGATGAAAGAAGCAAAACACCTTCACAATTTACGCTGGTATTTTGATGAATTTCTGAGGAATGAGTACGAAATGTATTGATTGGAAACATTTTTAGATACTAACCGTTCTCCAAGAAAAATTTCTTGGACTGGTATCTCAGTATCCGCCTGGACGACTCTGAAATACCCTGTGGGTATTTGTTCGTTCGTAATATTCTGCAACGGCAGTCATCTGCTCACTAAACACTTGCATTTTTGTTGAGTCCATGATTAACCAGTGTTAACGATTAAAACAGATCGAGTTTACTTCTGCCCTGGTACCAGTTGACAGGTAGATGCAGACGACAACGAACAAATAGATCTACGAGCGTGTAACATTCCACGCTGTTTTGTAAGCAAGGCGAAAAGAATTGTACCTGACACCTTAAGTTGAAAATCACATGATGCGTTACATCACACTTAACAACCGTATAGCCACTCCGTTTTCAGAACGGTTTGTGCCGACACTACACACTCAACATGAGCGCTAGTCTCACCGGATGCTGAAGAGCTTCGCTCGTCCATGTCCGCGACATATACATATTTCTAAAATCCATCAACTTTTCTTTTTTTTTGCCACATAACTACACCAAGCACCAACATGGCGCCTCCCGAGTATTTCCAAGTGTCATAAACCTGTTATTTTTTGTTTTTACTTTATTTTTATTTAAAAAAAGCTTCGTACCTTCTGCTTCGGCGTCCGTAGCCGCTGTATCTGCGAGGCGGGCCGCCCCTCCGTCCTCCTCCGTAGTGGGAGTCTGGTGGTCTTCCGTACCGGGCCATTTGGACTCGGAGCTCGCGGCCGTCCAGCAGCGCGCCGTCCATGGCGTCCATCGCGTCCTCGGCGTCTCGCTTGTCGAAAAAGCGCACAAAAGCGAAGCCCCGACTCTCCTTGGTGTAGCGGTCTCGGGGAATGTAGACGTCCCCTACACGGCCGTACTTCTCGAAGACGCGTCTGAGCGTTTCGGGGGCCGTTCGGTAGGTCAGGTTGTCCACTTTGAGGGACGTCATGCCGTCGACATCGGGCGGAGGCCTTCCGTAACTCATGGTCCTCAATCGACCTTGCAAGCTTTGAGGAAAAAGTAAACCAACAGTCACTCGACGGAAGACGTAGAGTAGCGTTATATTAAAAAACCTCCCGGTGTTTGTGATTGAAATTGTCTGACCTTTTTAAACAATAAACCCGTTCAGCTGAGGATTAGCAGTTAGCCTAGCTTCTTCCAGGCGCGAAGTGTTACTCCGTCGTCGTCTTCTTCTTCTTCTTCTTCTTCTGCGGCGTTTAACGGCAGCCGGCGTCCTTATTGTTGCATTGCTGCCACCTACTGCATCAGTCCGTTATAGCAGTAATAAATCCTCTCGATCGATCGATCTCGATCCTCTTTCAAGTATTTAAAAAGCCAACACTTCCCCTCTCACTTGACCATATGGCTAAAATAGTCAAATACCTAATACAGAAATTTCTTTCAGGATTATCCTTCTAAATTCCGAGAGAAGCTCTTGCCTTTCTCTGGAATATTTATTACAATACATGAGAACATGCTGCACTGTCTGTGGATATTCCGCCAAACATAATCCATCCTGATGCTTTACTCTCTCTCTCTCTCTCTCTCTCTCTCTCTCTCTCTCTCTCTCTCTCTCTCTCTCTCTCTCTCTATATATATATATATATATACACACACACACACACACACACACACGTGACATCGGTGTGTTTGTGTGAATGGGTGAATGTGAGGCACAGCTGTAAAGCCCTAAAGCCCTTTGATCATCTGATGCAGATGGAAAACCGCTATATAAATGCAGTCCATTTATATACAGCAAGGAGCAGCGTCTTCGTGTGATGGTGCAGCGTACTGTGATGGACTGTGCCACTGTAAACAGATGGTGAGTGTGTGTGGCAGAGGCAAGCTGGTGTGCTGTGCTGTATATGGTAGTTAAAGCCTGACTCCCCCGACAGCTGAAAGGACTCTCTGGACACTCAGACCAGAGCCCAGGTTTCAGCGACTGGTCGGGGCGTCAATCTCCCATCATGTCCACAGGCGGCTTTTGGTACGGGTGAACTGGGAAGTCGCCCAAGGTGGCATTTATTGGGGGCGGCTACGTGGGCACAAGCACTTAAAAAAAAAAATTATCTGCTCCACAAAATGGTTTTCTTGTGACTGTGTGTGGAATTGACAACTGCTGCCCCCTGCAGTTACACAGGCGCCCTTGCTTGCCGGGAAGGACAGAACATAGAAGCAGGTTGTGGGCTTAAGTCAGTTACATCTCGACTTTCTTCCAAATAATGCACATCTCATTCATAATATTATAAATACAGGGCTATATGTCCTGCACGTTTGTCTGAATTGTGTGAAATGGCAAATAAAAATAGGTGGTATATCTCCTACCTAATGCCTGCTGCACACAGAAAGGATTCAGCTGTGCCTCCAGCTACAAGCGGCAGAGGACGCAGCCGAATCCTCTCCATGTGCAGCAGGCAACCGGGGACTGGCGCTCTCCTCCCCGGGTCGTCTGCTCTGCTGTGACTCCGTCCACTTAGGACACAGCACAGAACCTGAATTCTGCACCACATTTTTCTGCGGATCATCCAGGGGAACGAGGCAAGCAGTTTATGAAATAAAAGACATTTGACAGCAGACAGACAGGGTTGTAAGAACGGGTTTGAATCTCAGCAGAGAGGACAAAAAGTTTGCAGAAAGGACAGTCTGCCTATTTGTAAAGATGGCTTAGAACTTATGCTGTGTTCACATTACTAGCTGAAGTGACTGAATCTGACCCTTTTTTGTGTGGCTGCAAGAGTGTGTGTTTTTACAATAATTTTCCAGCAGCTGGCAACTTTTTTTGTTGTCATGTACACTGAAGAAACAACAACAACAACAACAACAACAACAACAATAATAATAATAATAATAATGGCATTGAAAATAAGGCTTAACTTCATAATTTATTTAATGGAAGAAAGAATCATTTGATTTCGTTGGCAGGAAATGATAGTAACATTTCACTTTAGATTTTCCTTTGACCCACAGATAAAGACAACAGTTGTGGGGGTTTTTTGGGGGAGGGGGTGCTTGGAGGGGGTCTCGCCCAAGCAGTAATTCAGTGTAGAACCGCCACTGAATGCCGAAGGTCGTGTGTTGTGTCCCGATCGGGGAACGAGTGAGAAAAGTTAACACAATATAGGTCAGGATGTGAATTACATTGCAGTTTCCTACAGTGCCTGATTTAAAAACAAACAAAAAAATCTATCTCCAAATTTAATCAGCATTTTTTTAACCGCAGATTACCTTTATACCAAGTTTGAATCCACTTTTTGTGTTTTAGAGATTTTCTACAATCAGACAGAAGAATGTGGTTGAAAACATCCCCTTGGCGGAGGTAAAAATATAAATCACCATTGTCTTACACTCGTCCAGGGTACATTTCTGCCGAGATGAACAAAATAAAGAGTTCGATGATTTTATTGTGAAAGGCCTCGTACTTCCTGTCATGAGTCGGTGGCGGTCAGCTGACTCACTCACATGAAGCCGGAACAGACGCTGAGCTCCTCAACAAATCCTTTTTAACGCTGGTTCAACGCTCTTTTTTTTGTTTACGTTTTCTAATATGCAGCTGCATGGAGTACATGAACACAGGACAAGTCAGAGATATTTGTTTTTAAAATGAGCTCTTGAGTCGGTGTTTTGTGCGGAGCTGCTACGTTTTTTGGTGAGTTGTTTTCTGGTTTTCTTACTTGTATTAAAAAAAAGAACAACTAGGTAGAACGTTTCTCAAATTAAAGTTAAGAACATTACTGACTGTTGAACAAAAACAACGTATACGGCATATATCGTCAGTAAAAGTTTTAATTTTCATTTCCGTAACAGAGTGAGTGAGTCCGGAACATTTCCGTAAGTAGTGGATAGTTTGCCGCGTCCGGAAACTATCCACTACCTTCCATACATAAGTTTGTAAAACTTATTATGTTGAGTATCTGAAGTGCTGGGTTCTGATAGATATGAGTAAGGACCAGCGGACCTCCTGTTTTGTGTCCACATGTCATCTTTTAATAAGCATCATTAGTCATTGCAGTGTCCAGGTGGCCACTAGAGGTCGCTAGAGGTATGGAGCTAAATCCAGGCCAAAAGTTTTGTAATCTGAAAATAAAAAAAGATTGAAAAATACATTTTGAAACTGAAAATTCAGTGTTGTTTTCTTTCAATTTTATAATCATTTAAAAAGTATTATTAAAATAAGAGTGTAAGATACGAGGGCTGTCAATAAAGTATAGGTCCTTTTTATTTTTTTCAAAAACTATATGGATTTCATTCATATGTTTTTACGTCAGACATGCTTGAACCCTCGTGCGCATGCGTGAGTTTTTTCCACGCCTGTCGGTGACGTCATTCGCCTGTGAGCACTCCTTGTGGGAGGAGTCGTCCAGCCCCTCGTCGGAATTCCTTTGTCTGAGAAGTTGCTGAGAGACTGGCGCGTTGTTTTGATCAAAAATTTTTAAACCTGTGAGACACATCAAAGTGGACACGGTTCGAAAAATTAGCTGGTTTTCAGTGAAAAGTTAACGGCTGATGAGAGATTTTGAGGTGATACTGTTGCTTTAAGGACTTCCTACGGTGCGAGACGTCGCTCAGCGCTCTCAGGCGCCGTCGTCAGCCTGTTTCAAGCTGAAAACCTCCACATTTCAGGCTCTATTGATCCAGGACGTCGTGAGAGACAGAGAAGTTCAGAAGAAGTCGGTTTCAGCATTTTATCCGGATATTCCACTGTTAAGGAGATTTTTTTTAATGAAAGACGTGCGGACGGTCCGCGCGTCGGGACGCAGCCGACGCGGTGCGGCGGGCACAGGAAAAAACACCTCCGTGTTGATAACCATTTGTAAAATCCAGGTGGCTTTTGATGGCTTTCGGTGGAGTGAGTGTATGAGAAATTGTTTAACAGCAGGACATGTTCCAACTTGTCCTTAAGGCTTCCAACGGAGGTGTTTTTCCTGTGGCAGAGCGTCGCGGCGGCTGCGAGCCGACGCGCGACCCGTCCGCACGTCTTTCATTAAAAAAATCTCCTTTTAACCAGTGGAATATCCGTAGAAAATGCTGAAACCGACTTCTTCTTGAAACTTCTCTGTTCTCTCACGACGTCCTGGATCAATAGAGCCTGAAATGTGGAGGTTTTCAGCTTGAAACAAGGCTGACGACGGCGCCTGAGAGCGCTGAGCGACGTCTCGCACTGTGGGAAGTCCTTAAAGCAACAGTATCACCTCAAAATCTCTCATCAGCCGTTAAACTTTTCACTGGAAAACCAGCTTAATTTTCGAACCGGTGTCCACCTTCGATGTGTCTCACAGGTTTAGAAAAAATTTTGATCAAACAACGCGCCAGTCTCCCTCAGCAAACTTCTCAGACAAAGGAATTCCGAACGAGGGGCTGGACGACTCCTCCCACAAGGAGTGTTCACAGGCGAATGACGTCACCGCAGGCGTGGGAAAAACTCACGCATGCGCACGAGGGTTCAAGCATGTCTGACTTAAAAACATATGAATGAAATCCATATAGTTTTTGAAAAAAATAAAAAGGACCTATACTTTGACAGACCTTGTATATATTTTTCAGTGTAAATAAATTTTGATTCAGCTGTGGAATTATTTTGATCAAATAATTTATTTTCATTATATTTCTTTTTTCACCTTCAGATATTTTTTTTCACTTTCAGTTCTTATTTTTCAGTTTCAAACTTTTGGCCCCGTTCTGGCGTGGGAGGGCGTGGCTTCGATTGAGAGGGGCGTGGAATTGTGAGTGACAGGAGAGCAATCAGTCCTCACATGATTTGCTTTCAGGAACGTGGTACTTTGATAGATAATGACTCTGCTCCCGTCTCCATCATTTATTTACTACGCGGCTGGCGCGTGAAAGAAAATAGAGAGAATGAAAGCTTATTATGAGGCTTAAACCCTCAAGATAAAGCTGTTTATTGTGATTGATGTGTAGCAGTTGGTTCAGTGGATCTGTATGTTGTACCGGATAGTGAATTAATGACGATGTAACAAAGTGGCCGCAGTTTCACAGTGTAACCAAGCAGACCGCCGTAAATCCAAATCCCAAGCCGGAAGAGCGCTCCAGCTACCGGCGGTGTGAAGAAGCCTCACCGTTACAGGCCCGCACTGAGGCGCTGAGAGAGATCTGCCGCTACCAGAAATCCACCAAAGCTGCTGATCCACAAGCTGCCGACCAGGTCAGCCTCACCGTCCTCCAGCAGAGCATCACAGTCGGAGCTCTGAAAGCCGAGGTCGGTCTTGAAGTCCTGAGCGATTTCTCTCACCAGGTGCTGGAAGGACAGCTTGTGGATCAGCAGCTTGGTGGATTTCTGGTAGCGGCAGATCTCTCTCAGCGCCTCAGTGCCGGGCCTGTAACGGTGAGGCTTCTTCACACTTATTTTTATTTTAATAATAACAATAATAATAACAATAATTAACTTTTTAAATTATTATAAAATTCAAGAACAAACATTGAATTTTGAGTTTCAAAATTTATTTTTTCAGTCTTTTTTTATTTCAGATTACAAAACTTTTGGCCTGGATTTAGCTCCATATAGAGGTCACTGTTGCGAGCTAGGGCTGTCATGATTAGAAATTTAGTGCAACATTTTATTTTCATATTCATTTTACATACAGTCCCAACTTTTTCTGATTTGTGGTTGTTTCTGTTGTATTTCTGAAATTGTTTCTCCTCATCAGTCACATTTTGTGCTTAAACACTACATTAAGCTCAAGATTGAACAAATAAATACCTTTGGAAAATAACAGCTGTTAAATTTCAGAGTTCTCACCTGCTTTTTGTGATCTGTGCGTCTGAACATCACCACAGCTTCTCCACGTTCATTCATATATTCTCATTTTTTAAATATGTTTTTAAAGATATTTGGCCGTTTATTTCATCTCATGATCTGATAAAATCAGTATACGACGCGCACATGGTGTGAACAGGTTGGTAACGGCAGAATCACACCGGTAGAGAAGTAAAGGCAGCTCCACATTTTGGTTTTGTTTTTTTTAACATATTCACTTGGGTTAAAATCCTCTCTCTGCTCCGCGCTCGCTACCTCACGTGCACTGATGGTTCTCAGACTGTAACGTGTCGCGCCTCCATTCAGGAATCTCCCTCCCCCACCCCCTCCCTCGCAGTCTGCAGCCTGTTGACTCCGTGCGCGCGCACACACACGCACACACACCCACACACCGACAGCTCCTTCGGTGAACTCCGCATTTTAGACAAATTTGAAGAAGACGGCCACTGTTTTAATTGGCCGTCTTATCCAAACGGCAGGACGGATCGCTCCTCAGCCTCCATGTTATTGTCCTGCCTTAAGAGGAGAGCGAAACAGAGTGAGCGTGGCTGCTGCACAATGACGTCAGATTCTGAGTCGTTTTATGCGTTGTGGATAAAATAAATAATTCACGGTAATCGTGAATCTGAAAAATAATCGCGATTGGTAAATATTGTAATAATTGTGACTGCCCTATTGCGAGCTAGTTGTTGGTATTAGGAATAGTGACGCTTCTTCAAAGATTAATTGAATATTTTTATTTAGGATATCTTGACAAACTGCATTGTACAGTCACCATGAATAGGCACGTACAGCGAGGTCCTGAAATGACCACGTTTTAACAGCGGCAGGAGGAAGGTAGAGCATCCTGAGTAAAGTTAGGCACACACAGGGAGAACATACGCTTCATGCAGAAAAGAACTGGGAATTGGTGGAATCAGTTTTACTGTGGGACCCAACAAGTTCGATGGCATGACTGAGACGTCCTTAAGATTTACACATCCAAATGTTCATCTCACAAGTAAAAAGTCTTCAATCTAGATCTGCCTGGTATATCTCCTTTAAAATCGCCAAAAGGTCCCTACAAAAAGCACAACAGTGGATGTGCTGCAAGACGAGCGGTTGAAGAGGACACGGTTCAGTACAAACTCTTCGTAATCCAGGGAGGCGATTCAAATTTAAATCATGCTGAAGAACATGGGGAGGATGAGTGCGTTATCATTTACCTTCTGCAGCAAATAACTGAGGCCTTTCCAGAGGTAGCTGATAGGTGCGTCTCCATCCAGAGATGGATGTGGTATCTGTTCCAGAAACCCTCCTGTCCTGTGCACCGGCAACATTTCCTGTATATTGTTTTGTGAATTGTTTTGCGGATCCGGATAGATCCGCACTGAACACTATCCGGATAGAAAGTAAAATCCAGCTCAAGTCAGGCTGCCCACTCCAGTCTGTACGTGTTCTGAGAAGGAATGTTTTTGGACTGTGTTCCCGACCTTATTCTGAATCTTTAACTGTGTGAATCTTTGGTTCATATTGTCTGCAATAAAATAGAAGTCAAGTAAATGCAAGAATCACTTTTTGAGTGAAGTTTTGCCAGATATTTGTGGTGATGCCCTCAAAACTGTCTTACGGTTATGGCAAGATAATTTTAATTCCATTTAATTTCAGGTAAATTTATTGCACTTCATTTACACTTGGAGGAAAAAGTTAATTAATACAAAAATTCATCTACTATGCATATGAAGAAAAAGATATTTGTGTCTTTTCAAAATAGACACGTCATGCTGCTTTTAGAACAAGCAATCTAAATTTTCCGGTTTGCACTTCTGCCTTTGTGTTGACAGATGAGGTGTTGAATCCTGGGAAGTTTTGTCGTTTCTCTTCAGGCATTTCTGAAATGCACTGCAACATGAGTCCAGAGAGGAAGAAGCTCTTGAACATTGTGATCCTTGGCTTCAGCTTCATGTTCATGTTCACCGCTTTCCAGACGTGTGGAAATATAGAGGTATGTTGGAATCATCGCTGTGTTCTCATTGGTTTGCCTCATCAAAGCAGAAGAAAGAAATTGAAGCTTCAAGACATTAAACCTTTGATAATGAGACACACACGCGCGGTGGAGTCCAGTTAAACCTAAAAATGTCACATAACTCAAATGAACGTAACTCAAACAGATGTCCTCAAAAACGGAGTCACTGTGCATGAAGAACACTGAGGGAAGCCACTGAAGACACATGTGACATTTCTGCAGGCGCCACTGACGTCGGTGGCTGTGATCGGCGACACTGAGCTCGTAACTGTGTGTGAGAGAGGTTTTCCTGTTCAGACAATACTGTCTGTTTTAAAATTATGAACCTCTGCTTGTGGTTTGAGAAATATGAGCCGAGCCTTCATATTGTTGAGTTTTCATACAGTCTGAAATGTGACAGGATTTGGCTCTTAAAATCCACCTGAACACTGTTCCTCAAAACCTGGAGACTTTCAGATCTTTGTGGTTGGACCTCCCACAGACCTTCCTCACTGTGTTTCGATCTTTCGTCATTACATAATCTTTCTGGTCCTGTCTACTCAGCCACAATAAGCAAATAAATACAAACATTCTTACACTTTGTTTAAAATATGTGTAATACAGTAGTGTAACCTAGTATGATGATGTCACCACAGAAAGGGAATTCATTGTGTCTCAAGTCAGCTGGGACAAAATTCTAAATTATTTCTGGATGAGGTAAATTTTCCTCATAATGGGGATATAAGATTGTGAAACCTATTTATTAGTTAAAGTATAAAATGCTAGTGTTAGTGTCGTGGCACCATAAAGATGTGTCAAAATAAATACATAAATAAAAACAATGTTAAATGGAAAGACATAATTCATTTATTGTGTGAAGTAAAAAACGTATATAAAAGGACACTTCATTAGCCATACAAGAAGTATCATAGTATAACTCATAAATATCACAGTATGACATTAAAAATCATCAGTCGCTGTAAAAATCAAACACAAAAAAATCACCTTTTTTTTTTTTTTTAAGTAATAACAGTTGGAGACTAATGGGCACCGCTCATAAACATAAACCACCACAGATCGTGTTGGGAGGAACCTCGGATAAAATCTGGACACATTTCACACAAAAGGTTTTTAGAATATCTACTGAACAGGTGAGACGACAATCACACAGGTTTACTGTGTCAGTTATCAATATTAACTAGACTGGACATTAGCCATGACTACAAAAAAAAAAAAGACAGACGGAGTAGTCGCATGACGGCAGCCGTCCTCTGTCGGGTGACACAGATAATTAGTAAGACTTTTCCCACTGATGAACCTAATTCTTACGTGGTACAGAAGATTCCTGATAACTAATTACGGCAGATGAAATGAAGCTACGGTTCGCCTGTCTGCTCCTTTAGCTGTATTTAATTGCGCTCGTGTCCTGGTGGCATATTTGGTTTTTTTTTTGTGCTGTTTAAGTCTAGCTATCATAAGTAGTTTTCTGTTTTTAATTCCAGCAATACCGACTCAGTTTTCTTCCTTTTTACAGCAAACTGTTTAAAGAGCTTCAATCATACTGAATTCCATGGGAGCGGCTACACAAGGTACTATCACAGCCACATGTACTGTGTTAAACACGTCTCCTGTTGACAGTTTCTGGCACCTGATTGTGTACAATTTTTTTCCTCCAAAAAACAAACAAAAAAAACAATCAGCATGAAAATGTTTGTCATCTGTGGTAATAGTGGTATTGTAGAACATAGTGACCAACAGTGATGCCGGTAACGCATTACTTAGTAATGCGTTACTCTAATCTGACCACTTTTTTTAGTAACGAGTAATCTAACGCGTTAATCTTTCCAAATCAGTAATCAGATTAAAGTTACTTCTCCATGTCACTGTGCGTTACTATTATTTTCATTGTGAGTCGATAACAGCATTAAACTTGGTCCGTGGGCAGGAGGTCGGGGTTCGACTGCTGCCCACTTAAGCGAGCTGTGAGCTTTTCCATCCGCGTTTTTTTGCAGCTGCTCGACTCGTCCTCACCTCTTAAAGCGCGGTGATCAGCACACCTGCACTGAGCTTTACAAAGAGTTTTATACTTTTTTCCTCCTTTATTTAGAATTCTGAGTTGAGCTGCTCTGTATCTGGTCGTTAAAAACAGCTGATCCTCCGCGACGCGTCAACAACTAACACTATTTTCCACTCAAATGCACCTAAACTCTTTCTGAGGACCACATGATGTGAAAACGCAATAAAACTTTCTTACCTGTAAATCTGGTCCTGTTTTCTGCATAAATAAATGTTATCCATTCTTTGTGCTCAAACGCCAAAGCAGGGGCGAATCTAGATGGAATGGGGGCGTGGGGCAAGGATGTGCCCCCCCCCCCACCACACCCCTAGATTAAAGGTGCAATTTTGAAGCCGTTTTTTACTAAACTATATTGCTTAAAATAATAATAATTTCGACAAGTAAAATGTTTAGAGAGAATTTAAATGTTAGAATTTAATAGTTACCTTTATAAACAATGTAGGCTCAAAATTGCAAGTTTTACTGTTACAGTGCTGTCAACAGTTAAATATGAGGTCAAGAAAGACGTCTTTATTTTACTTTTTATAAAACAAGTATTTATTTTCATTGAAGTCAAGCAAGGGTGACTGTAAAGTGAGTTTTGGCAAAACAGGTATCATTGTCATGTTGAGGTGGCAGAGGGTTGTTGTCGGCAGCTGGGAAAAGTAACTAAAAAAGTAACTAGTAATCTAACTTAGTTACTTTTACAATTGAGTAATCAGTAAAGTAACTTAGTTACTTTACAAAGTAACTGTGGCAACACTGGTGACCAAATAGTGAAAATTTTGAATATGTTCAAAAACATTTGTGTTGTGTAGAGTGCACGCAGTAGCGTGGTGAGTAACAGTAGCTCCTGTGTCACGGGGCTGTGTTCAGTGTCCACAGTAACCTGGTACATAACACACTGACACACAACTTTAGAGTGCTGTTGTGGACAGTCATGCTTCGTTTCTTCAATTTTGGAATTAGGTCATCAAATATTGGCCAAAAATGGGAAAAAATGTGCATTACTTTATTAGTGGGGTGGTGGTGGTTGGTTGTTTTAAATTCCAGTAAACAAGGTCTGTACAACTGTCAGCCAGAACATTCTGTGCATTTCCATACTGAACACTTACCCAGCATTGATGCAAATCTGCTTCCCCTGTTTCTGAAAATCACTTTTAGGTGAACAGTTTTAGGGAGGGAAGTTTCCTTTTAAGACTTCAGCATTGAGTAAAGACTTGAGGAAAGTTTCAGGATTTACTAAGCTGGCACGTGATGTCTGAAGACTGAAGATGCATTAGAAATGATGTTACTACACTGAGGGCGAGCGATCTGATCACACCACAGAGTAATGCTAACAGTTACAGTTTTTTTTTTTTTTATTTTCAAATAGTTAAATACATTCTGTAATTCAAGAATGATTAGTAGATACTATAGAAGTTAAATTTTCCATCGACTCTCAGGTTCAGTGCCTACATGGACATGTAGGCATGAACCCCATAATTTTTATGTAATTATTGTATGGCCTTGCCTTACATATAAAGCACCTTGGGGCAACTGTTGTTGTGATTTGGAGCTATATAAAAAATTGATTGAAATTGATTGATGGACTGGGTGTTGTGTAGAGTTGTGGAAATCGGCGGCTTATGTGCATTTGTTGGTGAGGAAATGTTTGCTGACCATCACAGATTATGCTGTGATCTTTGTGGAATCAATGGATGCCCTCATTACAGCACTTGAAAAGCTAATTGAAGAGTCTGTCAGGGTTTGTGGTTGTCCGGGATCAGGACTAAGAGCCAGGCTTTTACTGACGCCTGAACTCAGCCATCATCAAGTGTGTCTGTATGTGGTAAAAGCGTTGAACTTGTGGAGACATTCAGTTGTCTCTGCAGTAGCATCCTCTGTCTTTGAGATCGAGAGGTGCCTGGGATGAGCTTATCAAGTCATGAGGTTGCTGGATCGGGTGTTTGGCGATGCCGATATGTTTTCAGCAAAACAAAAGTCCAAGTCTTTAAGGGACTGATGCGTCCTGTCTTACGCTATGGTTGTGACACTGGAAGCCAGCCAGTGACCGAAGGTGATGTCTGGTGTCTTTGGTGCCGTGTCTCTTTGGAGGATCCTTGGATACCACTGGAATGACTTTGTGTCAAATGAAGAGTTACTTAGGTAGAGTCAGATGAGGAGTATCAGTGGAACTGTGAGAGAACTTTTCACTCTGTCCCTCCGCATAAGTCCAGCTACCCAAGTTTGTTTTCAGCATTTTAAGATGGGAGGGTTGTGGACATGGTAAAGCTGCCTGTCGTCTGTCACCCACAGCATGGCCATCATCTACGGGGTTTTCTCTGCATCCAACCTGATTTCCCCCTCAGTGGTGACGGTCATAGGTCCACAGCTGTCAATGTAAAAGCCTGATGTTTCCATAGCCAGACAACCGGCCCGGCTATGAACTGGGCCGGGTACTGGCCTGTATGTTGGAGTGGGAATTTCCACTCCTAAACGACCAATTGGAGAGTAGCGCTCGCGCACATCATAAGTGAGGCTGACGTCAGCGTCTCGACCGCCAACCAATCACAGGAGAGGAGAGAGAGACCAGTATCTGGCCCAATTCAGGGCCGGTTGTCGAGCTGTTTCCTGCAAGACTGAATGTACAGCTGACAAATGTTATAACTGTGACAAACCCTCGTGTGATGGAACAAGATCATGACAAATTCTTCTCCACATAAAGCCAAATTAAAAGACTGTAGATTCACTAATCAAACATATAACAAGGAAATTAAAACTGTAGTAAAACACGAAAAATCAAAATCCATAAAACAGATCAAGGCATGGAAGACAAAAAAAAAATAACCTTTTACAAGACAAAACTTGCTTGTGTGGGATCCAGTCTTGGACTTGGAGCTCCTAAGTCTTCCCCTGAAACTGTCAAAAACAAGCAGCTGTTAGAAGGCTAATATATACACTCAAATAAAAACAGCTTAGCACACCATGAAATACGGTCCTGGACTGCTAATGACATCTCTGTAAATAACTAAACATTTGTCTTATTAAAACTGGAGTCAATCCTTAAATGATTCTTGATAGGATTCAAATAAATTTCAGCTGTGGGACTTTAACAGCCCGCACAGCGAGCACATCCAAGCGCTTCACTTTTTAATATTGGATATTTAAAGTACTCATTTTTCACATGGACCTACCATATATATTTGATTATGGTTTTATCATATTGATGTCTGAATGTGCCCATTTTACAATTATGTGACATTTATTATAAGAGGTTTTTTTATAACTACATTTTACATTCTTAGGCCCCGTGTCCACGTAGTGCTTTCTTCCAGACACCACTATTTTTTTCTATGGCTTTAAATGAGAACAGAGTGTATGCAACTGTTTTTTTTTTTTTTTGGTGTGTGTGTGTGGTCACTTTGAGTGCCTTCAAGTTTAAAGTCCCTGAATTTGCCCAGAAAGTGGCTGCAGTACATTTTCACGTAAATGGGAGGTTTATTTTTACTGATCTGTCACAACAGAGGCAAAAAAAAAAGCCACTACTCATCTGTGACAGCAGATTGGACAAACACTTGATTCTTGAAGTACATCATAGCCTAGTCAGTGGCAGCTGACTAGGCAACTGAAAACACTGACAACAGCTGGGATGAAGCATTTGTGTTCTCGCTCTCATCACTTTTTTTAAAAAATACTATTCGGTACTTTAACGTTTCCCATAATGCCCCTGGCAGCCCCCTGCGCTTCCCAGAATGCACCACGGTGCTAGCAAAGTTCCAGCGTCTCACAGCAAACAATGACTAATGAGGATGTGAATTCCAGCGAATTCACGGACGATTATGATGGCACACTGTCCCAAGTTGAGAGGGTTATCAAGAGGAGGTGTTGCGCCTGTGATGAACTTATGCCGTGCCCCAGTGTTGTCGTCTAGTACACACTTCACGACGTTTTACATTGTGCCCTAAACTGGAACTCTGCTGAAACTGATCTCTTGTGTGAGTCACGGACCACGAAATGGAGCGAGATCACAACTGCGAAACACCGAATGGACACAGGGCCTTAGTTTCTGCATTTTGAAAGCATTTCTCTGGTGTGATGCTTTCTGAATTCTATACATTTTTTATCTTAGTTTGATCTGGAAGACGATCCATTAATTCAAGCAATCAAACCTTTGAGGAAAGAAAAGTAAGTAACCTATTGTTGCTCGACTTTTGTGACTAAACAAGATCTTTGTTAACTTTAGCACAGTTGTAACTACACTAAGTTCGTTACAAGGGTATTGGATGGGGGTTAAAGTTGGACAACAGAAGTGTAGCTCGACAAATGTTCATGCAGGCCACTCCCCCCAATCTTTCATCTAACAAAAGCCTAAATAAATCAAGTTCAAATTCTGATTCCCGATGACTATTTGATTCATAATGAATTGGTTGCTGTAGCCCTACGTGGTGTAAGCGTACAGATTAACAGACGTTAAATTGAAACTGACACAGGAGGAGCATTGAACAAACCTCAATTCCCCTCAAGCACCTTCACCCCCCCGGCTCAGGACAGAACCTGGTCGTACAATTTATGTCCAATGGCGGGTACACACAGCCGTACCTCAAACCACACCCCAACACTGCCTGCCTCCAGCGTGCTGCATAGACACTCTCAGCCGGCAGCGGTTTGGCAGCTCAGCACACACCTACTAACTGCTCACAATGCCTCAGCTCAAACGGCACTTTAACAAACAGGAAGCTGCAGCTTGGGAAGGAAAGAATTCCAGATTTGGTTTATCATCAGAGCTGTTCCTAAAAAAAAACGTTGCTTCGTATTCAGCCCACCCAAAATCCCTCAAAGGGGTAAGAAAATACAGTCTTATTACTTGTAACTGAACAATAATTGCTGATTCCACTTACAACTTACCAACCTGTAAATAGAAATAAAAAAGAAAAGTCTAGAACATAAAACTGCAAAAACATGGGAATACACAGACTGGTGAAAGTTAAACTTTAATTTGTATTCTGGCAAGAAATCATGTCCCACCCACTGAGGTTAAAATTCACAAGAAAACATAAAAAGCTACAAACCTCACTCACCTGTTCCTGGGCTTATCATCACGGGGACTCCCCTCCGTTTTCTGCTGATGATTTGGGCAGACTCTTAGATCTCGACCTGGATCCTCCTTTAGAAGAGGGCGTGCGGCTTCTGGACCGAGACTTGGACCTGGACCTAGATCTGGAACGAGAATCTGACTTGGCCTTGGTCTTCTTCCTCCTGGGAGAGTGGGATCTGGACCTGGAGTAGGATCTGGACCTGGACCTGCTGTGGCGATCTCTGCTCCGTGAACGAGAGCGGCTCCTGCTGCGAGATCTGCGTCTCCGGCGCCTCGGGCTGGGGGAATAGCTGGGTAGATTCAGTGGGTACAGTTTTCATCTGCTTTTACTAATATTAAGAAAACAGCTGTCACCAGATCTCACAGCTAACTCTGATACCTCTGCCGGGTCTCCAGCTAACGCAGACACTCAAAGCCATTTAAAGCGACTCCTCACAATCATCCATTCACACCGATGTCAGCATGCCGCCACGCAAGGCGCTGAACTGCCAAGCAGGAGCAGCTTGGCCATTACGGTCAAGGGGATTTTCCTGTCTGACAAAACTGAACCGAGGTCCTTCTGGTGGCACACAGTTTTTTGGGAAGCATGGCATTTGAATTTTTGTCAATATGCAGATATTTTCAACCTCAAACATGGGTCGGGGGTGTTCCCTTCTCATTTAAGAGCACTAAGTCTCTCTTGCACTATAACTGACCTACATCAACTATTTAAAAAATGAATCAGTATAAGTGAAAATAACTCATTTTGCAGTAGTTTATTTTGTTCACTGGATACAAAACTCAAAATACAGTCATTATCTGTATATTAATAGACTTACTTCACATTGATAAATTTTTACAAAAATGTTATCCCACCTTTTAAATCATATACAAGTTTATAAAATGACAGTAACTAATTATAAAGTATGTATCATTACACAAACGTTCAAGCTAATATGAACAATTTAACATTTTTTTCCTTATTGTAACTTTAAGGGTGCAAGTCCCTTCAAATCTGGCAAAACTGAAAATTTTAAATTTTTTGTTGGGCCAGATGAAGTGTTCCACCCCAATCTTGACACACAACCAGGGCTGTACAGTGTGAGCGTTTTGCTCGCATATTGCGCCTAAAATTTGATTGTGCAAGGAAAAAAAATAAAACAGGCGCACGTGTGCGAGAATGTATTTCAACCCTTTCATTCGCATTTGCTCCTAAAATAAATACAGTGGTCCCTCGCTATAACGCGGTTCACCTTTCGCGGCCTCGCTGTTTCGCGGATTTTTTAGTTCAATTTTGCATGCTTTTTTTTTTTTTTTTTTTTTTTTTTTTTTTACAGTGCATTGTGTTCCACGGCCTCAAGCAGCCGGTCGCGACACCGCAAAGGGAGAGCATGCGCATTGTGTTCTGCGTGTCTGTTTATAAAAATCTTCTCACCCAGAAGAAAAAAAGAGCGCCAACAACTACCCATAACTGTGTTCTACACTTGGAAAAAGACACCTGCAGTGAGGGTGAGTCAGTGGAAAAAGACGTGACAGCGCAGCGGGCCAGGACGAAGAGGCGCAATCAGAGGAACTGTGAAATACTGGTCAGTCACTATTAATAATTTCTTATGTGTCCAACCTATCGTTGATCGTTAAAATTAAATTCGTTAGTTCTAAAAGCCATCATAATTATTTATAGGAAAACGTTCTATTTTTATTTCTCAACAAATGTTTGGGCCTGAAAACAGGTTGGTCTTTTTTTCTACTCAGGTTTGAACTTTGAGTGTTTACACAGAGAGAAAAGTGAGAAAATGTTCATGCCTGATTGAGAAAAGTGTATAAAGTGTGTAGTGAGGGGTTTTACAGCTTTAAAACGTCTATAATAATTGTAAAAAAATAACGTTGGCCACTTCGCGGATTTGCCTATAGCGGGCTATTTTTAGAACGTAACTCCCGCGATAAACGAGGGACCACTGTATATCCCATAGAGAAAACCATTCCATCTGTACAAATGGACAAGAGTCTACAAGAGTCTAGTTGAATGTAGCTAAGCGTAGCAGGCGACCTGAGTATAAAAAGTGGGACTGGGATGTTATGTGTGTGTGAGGGTTTAAAAAACACAAGAAATACAAAGCAAAAAGTAATGAAATGGACAAAAGCAATGATGTAAATAACGATAGAAAAGGAAGTAAAAAACAATGAAATAAATACAATAGAATCATATAAAATGTGCATGTGTGTGGAAAAGGTACACTCTGTACAGTATGTGTCTTTGCGTTAATAATAAAATTGTATCAAGAAATTTCACAGTGCTCCTAAATTTTTTCATTTAGGAGCACCTGTGCTCCTAGTGAAAAAGCTAAGCGTACAGCCCTGACAACTTGTATTACACAGGGCTGTGAAATGAAAAGTGCGAAATCCAAGGAAAATTTGCAGGGGGTCTGGGGGTGTAACAGCTCCCCAGGAGGGGGTCTAGGGCCCTGTGGGGCCCCAGAATTAAATTTTTATCTAATGATACTTTTTCAGCATCTCCTGGAAGAACAAATCTCAAAATTAGTGGATGGTAAATGATCTTTCAAAGTAAATGATCCTCTATTCAACCTTTTATTTGACCCGTCAATGGTGATGTTGAAACAACAGATTATGACATGGAAGTAGGACCTGGAATGATTTTCCTTTTAATTGTAAACCAAATTATGCATTAACTCAGAACAATTAAACTACATGAAATTTATGAAGACTGAAAAGACTGTTACAGCATTTCAAAAACCACAGCCAAAGCTTAGAGAATATTTGGAAAATCATGGTAAAATATCAATAACATACCTTATAATAAAAAGTCACATATTCTTGTGTAAATTCATGCAGCCTAAATCCATTCAAAGCCACAATGTTTTTTACAATGAAAGTAAGTCTAGATTCGTGAAAAAAGTCACAATCTTTTCTAAAATCCTGTTTGAACAGCAGAATATTTATTTTCCAGGGAGAAAAATTCTTACAGTGTTTCCTGATGACACAGTTCACTTTTCCCGTTTCATTTATCTTTCAGGTGTGTTGATGAAGCAGCGACGATTCCACGGATTCTTGTCCTTATAAGACTTTTTCAAACAGTCTTTCTCGCCATCTTCTCTCTGTGCGACGTTGCTCCGTGACACAGACATGCTGCACAAATCTTTTAAAAACTTGAAAGCTCTAAAAGTTTGGGATGTCCACATGCCAAGTTTAGCTTAAGCGGCACACAGGGGCCACAGAGCGTCGCTGCAGCAACCAACCAGTCCTGCTTTATGACAACTGTCGTTAACAGCTACACTTTGAGTGGCATTTTTCCCTCTGCGAATCTCCACGGATCCGAGGAAACTGATTTGTATCTGTAACACACACACATCAGTGTCCGCGGACTTATAAAACTTACACGATGTCGTAAAAAAGAGAACGCTTTGCAATAAGCATTTTAAAAACTCAGTGATGTTCACGATTAAAGAACACCAACACCCCCCCCCCCCCCCCCCCCCCCACCCCCCCCCCCCCCCCACCCACACACACACACACACACACACACACAATGAAATCCGCGGAATCCCGCGGATCTGCTGAGTTTTCACAGCCCTGATTACACTACCAGCCTTTAATCCAAAACATACATTGTGTTCAGAAAAGTACAAAGGAAATGACAATTCAAAGAAGTCAAAAATAATATTTTTCAGTGTCAATTCAGATTGATCAATAGGAGTATTTATGGCACATTAATGCATCAACTTGTTCAACCCTCACTCGAGTTTTCGAGTTTTGGCAGAAGCTTTGGAGCTATTGATCATCTTTGTTTTCAAATTCTTGGCCACCTTAAAATCCTTATAAATGTGTTTTTACTTCAAGATTAATTTCTGATTACTGTACATTTTTAAAGGTAAACTTAAGAAAAAGAAGATATTATTATTAGGAAATATTTGCTGTTCATCTGTACATTAAAGCCACAACTTGAGATGATTTCCTGAATAACAAGGAATTTTAAAAAAAAGGCACAAAAAGTAATGTGTACATTAAACAAAATGAAATAAACAGCGCTGTGCTATTTTTTTTATTTTTATTTTTTAAACTAAGTTATTTAAGGCTGAGACTTTTCTTGCGGTTATGGCAGTAACAATTAACCGGTGTAGCTTTATTTGGTAAAATAAAAATAGGGAGAACAATTTATGAATATAAAACATTTACTCAGCTCAGCAGGTGAAAGCTAACTTTAGCTGATAAACTTCAGCAAAGCATTATCATTTTCAATCAGAAATTTTTTTGCGTTGCTCAAACTCATTAAGCTTGTGGATTTGACTCACAGACTGAGAGTAAAGGTGCACTGACATGAGAATGACAGACTTGCGCAATAGCATGACCTGTGTCGTGACGAACCGTTCTTTGTTCTACTAGCTGCCATGTGCTCTGTGCTGGACGCTGCATATATAAAACAATTATTTTGTGGCAGATTAATCATTTTTTTCTGCAAACAGCTCTAATCACTTCCTGAATCACAGAGGAGGCTGCAGCTGGAGCAGTTTGCGCGCCTAACAAGCTACAGAAAGCATTTTGAGCCATCTAAAAAGATAATTATGTCTTGTTTACATTGTCATGGCTTGATAAAACAGTTGCGTGTTCTTTCCTTCTTGTCTGAAGCTGTTAAAGTATGTTTATAACAGATTTAACGTCTTGTTACAATCCTTCAGATGAGCTGCGCTCTGATGCGATCCGCTGACGTCACCACCTGCTCTGTTCACTTCTTTACTCCACCTGACGAGCTGCACGTCGTGTTGGAGATTAGACTGCGCCACATAGCACGACATTTGTGTGAGAAAGACTTTTGAACATTTCAAAATTCTCTGTGCGCAAGAGCACGCACAGGCAACCATCTGGCGTCCTGTCTGCACCCGTTAAAGATGAGTTTACTCTACAGTACAACACAGGTCGTGATGTATCATGAACCAAAAGCATGCTCATGTCGGTGCACCTTTAGAGTTAAACTCTCCTCAGAGCAGCTGCAAGCATCACCCATTAACTCCACTTAACATTAGTGGAGCAGATAGGCAGAATATTTGACTTTGACGATAAACCCATGAAATTTGACACACAGAGCATACCAACAAATCATTTCTGACTATAGGGGCATCTCAGAGGTGGCCATTTTCCATTCAGGTAGTTAAATAATTGTAAAACCATTACAATATGTAATATTGGTGACATTATACATGTTTTTGAACTGTGACTAATGACAGTACAGCACAGTACCCTACTTTTCAATGTTTCATTAATTGCTATTTACAAGAATTATCCAGTAGAGGGAGCTCTAAAAATAGACTGAACTGCTGAAGCTTTTAGTCATCCACTGTTCTCTGCAGTAAGACTAGTTGGCGCAGATTTGATTGCTGCAAATTTGATTGTGAATTGTTCTGTAATTTATGTAGCATGGCCCAAGCAGAGGGTCACCACTTTGAGTCTGGTCTGCTTGAGGTTTCTTCCTCAGAGGGACTTTTTCCCCTTACCACTGTTGCTCTGGGGGTTAGTAAGGTTAGTCCTTACTTGTGTGAAGCGCCTCGAGGCAACTCTGTTGTGATTTGGCGCTATATAAATGAAAATAAATTGAAAACTGAAATTGCAAGAAACGTTCGAGCAGGTTTTCTCAATACTAAAAAAGTGAACGTAAAAGTTTTTAATTAAATGCATTTATACAAGCACTATGTTTATTAATCCTCTTATTAAGCAAGCTAGCATTTATGAAGGGGCTGTGAGTACATAGGCACCATATTTCAAACTGATCTGAAAATGTTATTTCATTGGTCAAAATATCTGTATTCAGTTGGTTTGGGTCCGATGCTGATCTAAATTTTTGGGACTAATCTGAATGTACATTTGTATGCTTTCAGCTTACCTTGACTGGCCTGATGCAGCTAACTGTACTCTTCCATATTACCGTGCTGACAGCTGACAAACCTTCCTGGTGGTTTCAGCTGATGCTAGAGCTAGAAGACACTGTTCTTTATGTAGCATAGTGAATTGTGAGACAACGACCAAACTAATCAAGTTAGTGGACCCTACTGAGTCTGCAGGACTCGAATTAGTACGTGCATGTGCTAGTTTGTGCATATGCTACCCTGTAACATGATAGCTAAGCAGAGGGCTCGAAATAGTATGTGCTAGTTTGTGCATGTATTATTCGAGCAGTGCAGAATTTTATACTCCACTAGCACTATTTCCAGTGTGTTGTCTTCATCTTCCCTGCGTTTTATGACTCACACACACAGAGCAAGTTGCTGTGCTCCATTTGTTGCGGCGCACGCAGGTGAAAAAAAAAAAACATAACACTGGCTGCCGCTGCGGTTCCTTACAGAACCCGGGAGAGGGAGAGGTCACTTAAAGTGATATTTTTCTGGCCATGATAATTTGTGCACACGTTTCCTTTAATTGAGCCCACGAATCATTAAAACGTGCTCTCAAATTAATAAAATGCGCGCATTTTCCTGGCCGTGATAATTCGTGCGCACGTTTTCCTTTAATTGAGCCCTCGAATTAATAAACATGCGCACGTTTTCCTTTCGTTCAAAATTAACTCCATATGTCCTAAATTGTCATCCTCAACGGAGAGACGCTTCGCCCTCAGCATCCTTTTTCATGGCATCAATGTGCAAACGTGAAAACATGATGGTGCAAACGATGGGCAGCTGGAGTTCCCTGTATGTCCTTGTGTGCCCAAACCATGATATATCCTGACCAGATCCATTTCTAATGGGGAAATGTATCACACTGTCTGCTGGTTTGTTGACTAATAGTCAACATTTATGTGTCAAGACAATATTGAATAATTGAGTGCACGTTTTACAAATTGTGGCCACGTTTAAGTAGATCGTGCCCCTGTTTTACTCAAACAATACTTAAAACGTGCGCACATTCTCTCCACATGCAAAACATTTTGCGATGACACTTCCAGGGCTCCCTAGTTCCTCGCTCTCTCTCCCCTCAAACTCTGTCATAATTGTGTTATAAACCAGTCACCATTTGTTTTATTGTACATCTGTGTAGTTAATAAATAAAATAATCTTCATGGATGATTCGCTCACGCATGCACATAAAAAAAAAAAAAAAAAAAAGAGAAAAACTGTCTGCTGCTGCTGCTCTCCCCTCAAACTCTCCCCAGAGAGGAAGGGTCTGACACATCAGAGGAGGAGTTTTAAGGTTGATATAAGTGGGGGGGGTGGGGTGTCCAGGGAACGGAGCCAGAAGCTGAAAGGCAAAAATAAATAAGTAAAAAAAAAGGCAGGGAAGCTGAGAGGAAAAAAAAAAAAAAAAAAAAAGAAATATAGTGAAAAGGGGGAGGTCTGGGGTTTTAGCCATGCTCATGCGCCAGCGAAGCATTTAAAAGTCTGAAGGACATAAATGACATGGTGAGATGCTGAAGAGAGTCACTCGTCACGTTCATGACATATATATACTGCGAGCTTTGCGCTGCTGTGCAGCGCTTTGCCAGTAATATTTATATGTCACTCTATGAAGCTCGCTCTATGGTAGATGAAGGCACAAAACAATCCTTAAATGGCAAAAAAAAAAAAAAAAAAAAAAATCTGCCCAATGGGGGGAAAAAAAAAAAAAAAAAAAAAATCCCACAAACCGGACATTTTCATAAAAAGCCACAAACCAACGGTAGACGAAGCCGCAAACAAGAAATGACATGGTGAGATGCTGAAGAGCTTCGCTCGTTCATGTCCGTGACATATACATATTACAAAGTGCCATGCAGCAGCATGAAGCTCGTTCTATGGTAGACGGAGGGACAAACTGGAAATGGCAAAAATTCAGCCCTAGTGGAGAAAAAGCCACAAACCGGCGGACAACATTGCCGTAAAAAGTCACAAACCAATGGTAGACAAACATAGACAACATATAAAGAGGGGTAGATGCTGAAGCGCAAGAAATGTGGCCACCATCTTGGACGAACATAGACATTATAAAGATGAGTAGACGCTGCACTGGTTGCTGAGGCGCAAGAAATGCAGGCTGCCAACTTGGAGCAGTCACTGCAGTGAATCTATCACAAGGCACAGTGTAGGTTTGATTTTATAATCTTATTTTCTTTTTAATCTTTATAACGTGTTTCAATACTTTTGGAGGGGACTGTATCCTAAGCTTATGAGTGCAAAATGAGTGTGGCATCATTACTGTTTTGTTTCAGAATGTTTAATTTTCACTGTTGCTGCACCTTGAGTGAAATCATAGTCATATCGTATATCATATTGATATGACAATATTGCCATAGGATAATTTGGCCATATTGCAGGCAAAGAAAGAAAAATGCTTAAAAAGGCAGGGAGTCTTGGGGGGGGGGGGGGGGGGGGGGGGGTCTGAAAGGCAAAAAAACAAAAAAAAAAATGTTTAAAAAGGCAGGGGCAGAGCTCCCCCAGAAACTGAAAGGTTTTAGCTATGCTCATGCTCCATCGAAGCATTTACAAAAAAGAAAAGTCTGTCAGACCTAAATGGTGAGATGCTGAAGAGATTTGCTTGTCATGTCCGCGACATACATATTACAAGCAAAGCACCGGGAAGCTCGCTCTATGGTAGACAAAGTCACAAATCGGAAATGGTAAAAAAAATCTGCCAGGACAACATTGTCGTAAAAACCCACCATCCAGAAATGACATGGCGAGATGCTGGACTACCTAGAAAGCAAAATCTTGGGTATAATTCAAATAAGCAAAAAAAAACAAGATACAGACCTTTCTAGCTATTTTGTTGGAGCAGCAAGACAAGCTGCACATACAAGCAACAAGTAGCTCATCTTGTCGAGACAACCGTTCGTTTTCGACCACTGCATACTCGCCACCAAGCGCTGATACCCCATTTTCCAAAGGCAAAGGCTATTCGCCCAACCGTGGGCAGATAAGTCATACAATGAACATTACACGCCCAACCGTTAGGCAAATAAACATCTTACCTTATTCACCCAACCGTGATTGTGTATTTAACACGTTGTGCATCCAAACTACGTTTTTTACTCCACTTTTTAAAGGCTCTACTGCGATGTGAAAAGCAGCGCATGTTTGACACATTTAACAGTGCCGTCTTTAATTACTGCGAAAATGGATGAAAGCACACAAATTCTTAAGTAATTTTGAATAAAGCCTGTTAATGACAACAAAACAGTTTTTATGAACAAAATGCTGCTTGTTGCCTGTAAGATGGTGTTAGTTTGACCCAGTTCCCTGAGGGTGATAAGCCAAACAGAACCGCTTTAGATCACAGCCCTTCCGTGGACTGTGAACCCTTTCGCAGCCGGCGAGAAAATAGCATGCTCATTGTTCGGTTGTGGTTGGGTGTATATGCTCACGTATTTACTTTATTGAACCAATGGTTTGGGCGTATCTGGTTGTAAGCTCTGACGTAAAGCATCACATAATAAATCTGTTTCCGGGTCCAAAGACCTGCAAGTTTACAATTAAAGTTATGTCTGTATGATGCTTTAAGGATCTACAGTTTAAGTTTAGTTTGTGTTACAGTGTGCGCAAACATCCCTCCCGCTGTTCTCCGCCTCCACCTCTTAACTGTATTCGTCTGTTTCTAAGGTAAGAACAATTAAAGTGTTTTCCCCCCCTTTTACTATATATATTTTATTATGCACAGGTAAAATATACATGTTGTTAATAAAAAAATATTACAATACTCAGGACGTTAAGTGCAAACTTCACTTTCCCCGACGACATGAACAGGAAGCGATTGCAGCAACTTCATTGAAAATAACAGAGAACGACCTGAGCTTCTGGCATTTTTACATAAAACAAACGCAATAATGTCTAAAAACCCCAGTTAATATATCCAGGAGAGTTTACCGCACAATACAATGAGTTTTATGTTGCTATGTTAATACTGTTGTCCGTGTGCAATGGTTTAAGTGAGCCTGATCGTCTCCAGTGCAGTTCCAATGTTAATGACCAGCGCACTTTTTTGTTTGGAGCTGGTGTCATATACAATTCTTTTCCCCGCCACACAATTCTTTCTGCCTCACTTAGGAAAACAGCGGCTTGGAACTGAGGTTGGATGAATGGATGATGAAAGACGCAAAACACCTTCACAATTTACGCTGGTATTTTGATGAATTTCTGAGGAATGAGTACGAAATGTATTGATTGGAAACATTTTTAGATACTAACCGTTCTCCAAGAAAAATTTCTTGGACTGGTATCTCAGTATCCGCCTGGACGACCTCTGAAATACCCCTGTGGGTATTGTTCGTTCGTAATATTTCTGCAACGGCAGTCATCTGCTCACTAAACCTTGCATTTTTGTTGAGTCCATGATTAACCAGTGTTAACGATTAAAACAGATCGAGTTACTTCTGCCCTGGTACCAGTTGACAGGTAGATGCAGACGACAACGAACAAATAGATCTACGAGCGTGTAACATTCCACGCTGTTTTGTAAGCAAGGCGAAAAGAATTGTACCTGACACCTTAAGTTGAAAATCACATGATGCGTTACATCACACTTAACAACCGTATAGCCACTCCGTTTTCAGAACGGTTTGTGCCGACACTACACACTCACATGAGCGCTAGTCTCACCGGATGCCTGAAGAGCTTCGCTGCTCATGTCCGCGACATATACCATATTCTAAAATCCATCAACTTTTCTTTTTTTTTGCCACATAACCTACACCAAGCACCAACATGGCGCTCCCGAGTATTTCCAAGTGTCATAAACCTGTTATTTTTTGTTTTTACTTTATTTTTATTTCAAAAAAGCTTCGTACCTTCTGCTTCGGGCGTCCGTAGCCGCTGTATCTGCGAGGCGGGCCGCCCCTCCGTCCTCCTCCGTAGTGGGAGTCTGGTGTCTTCCGTACCGGGCCATTTGGACTCGGAGCTCGCGGCCGTCCAGCAGCGCGCCGTCCATGGCGTCCATCGCGTCCTTCGGCGTCTCGCTTGTCGAAAAAAGCGCACAAAAGCGAAGCCCCGACTCTCCTTGGTGTAGCGGTCTCGGGGAATGTAGGACGTCCCCTACACGGCCGTACTTCTCGAAGACGCGTCTGAGCGTTTCGGGGGCCGTTCGGTAGGTCAGGTTGTCCACTTTGAGGGACGTCATGCCGTCGACATCGGGCGGAGGCCTTCCGTAACTCATGGTCCTCAATCGACCTTGCAAGCTTTGAGGAAAAAGTAAACCAACAGTCACTCGACGGAAGACGTAGAGTAGCGTTATATTAAAAAACCTCCCGGTGTTTGTGATTGAAATTGTCTGACCTTTTTAAACAATAAACCCGTTCAGCTGAGGATTAGCAGTTAGCCTAGCTTCTTCCAGGCGCGAAGTGTTACTCCGTCGTCTTCTTCTTCTTCTTCTTCTGCGGCGTTTAACGGCAGCCGGCGTCCTTATTGTTGCATTGCTGCCACCTACTGCATCAGTCCGTTATAGCAGTAATAAATCCTCTCGATCGATCGATCTCGATCCTCTTTCAAGTATTTAAAAGCCAACACTTCCCCTCTCACTTGACCATATGGCCTAAATAGTCAAATACCTAATACAGAAATTTCTTTCAGGATTATCTTCTAAATTCCGAGAGAAGCTCTTGCCTTTCTCTGGAATATTTATTACAATACATGAGAACATGCTGCACTGTCTGTGGATATTCCGCCAAACATAATCCATCCTGATGCTTTACTCTCTCTCTCTCTCTCTCTCTCTCTCTCTCTCTCTCTCTCTCTCTCTCTCTCTCTCTCTCTCTCTATATATATATATATATATACACACACACACACACACACACACACGTGACATCGGTGTGTTTGTGTGAATGGGTGAATGTGAGGCACAGCTGTAAAGCCCTAAAGCCCTTTGATCATCTGATGCAGATGGAAAACCGCTATATAAATGCAGTCCATTTATATACAGCAAGGAGCAGCGTCTTCGTGTGATGGTGCAGCGTACTGTGATGGACTGTGCCACTGTAAACAGATGGTGAGTGTGTGTGGCAGAGGCAAGCTGGTGTGCTGTGCTGTATATGGTAGTTAAAGCCTGACTCCCCCGACAGCTGAAAGGACTCTCTGGACACTCAGACCAGAGCCCAGGTTTCAGCCGACTGGTCGGGGCGTCAATCTCCCATCATGTCCACAGGCGGCTTTTGGTACGGGTGAACTGGGAAGTCGCCCAAGGTGGCATTTATGGGGGGCGGCTACGTGGGCACAAGCACTTAAAAAAAAAAATTATCTGCTCCACAAAATGGTTTTCTTGTGACTGTGTGTGGAATTGACAAACTGCTGCCCCCTGCAGTTACACAGGCGCCCTTGCTTGCCGGGAAGGACAGAACATAGAAGCAGGTTGTGGGCTTAAGTCAGTTACATCTCGACTTTCTTCCAAATAATGCACATCTCATTCATAATATTATAAATACAGGGCTATATGTCCTGCACGTTTGTCTGAATTGTGTGAAATGGCAAATAAAAATAGGTGGTATATCTCCTACCTAATGCCTGCTGCACACAGAAAGGATTCAGCTGTGCCTCCAGCTACAAGCGGCAGAGGACGCAGCCGAATCCTCTCCATGTGCAGCAGGCAACCGGGACTGGCGCTCTCCTCCCCGGGTCGTCTGCTCTGCTGTGACTCCGTCCACTTAGGACACAGCACAGAACCTGAATTCTGCACCACATTTTTCTGCGGATCATCCAGGGAACGAGGCAAGCAGTTTATGAAATAAAAGACATTTGACAGCAGACAGACAGGGTGTAAGAACGGGTTTGAATCTCAGCAGAGAGGACAAAAAAGTTTGCAGAAAGGACAGTCTGCCTATTTGTAAAGATGGCTTAGAACTTATGCTGTGTTCACATTACTAGCTGAAGTGACTGAATCTGACCCTTTTTTGTGTGGCTGCAAGAGTGTGTGTTTTTACAATAATTTTCCAGCAGCTGGCAACTTTTTTTGTTGTCATGTACACTGAAGAAACAACAACAACAACAACAACAACAACAACAATAATAATAATAATAATAATAATGGCATTGAAAATAAGGCTTAACTTCATAATTTATTTAATGGAAGAAAGAATCATTTGATTTCGTTGGCATGGAAATGATAGTAACATTTCACTTTAGATTTTCCTTTGACCCACAGATAAAGACAAAAGTTGTGGGGGTTTTTTGGGGGAGGGGGTGCTTGGAGGGGGTCTCGCCCAAGCAGTAATTCAGTGTAGAACCGCCACTGAATGCCGAAGGTCGTGTGTTTGTGTCCCGATCGGGGAACGAGTGAGAAAAGTTAACACAATATAGGTCAGGATGTGAATTACATTGCAGTTTCCTACAGTGCCTGATTTAAAAACAAACAAAAAAATCTATCTCCAAAATTTAATCAGCATTTTTTTAACCGCAGATTACCTTTATACCAAGTTTGAATCCACTTTTTGTGTTTTAGAGATTTTCTACAATCAGACAGAAGAATGTGGATGAAAACATCCCCTTGGCGGAGGTAAAAATATAAATCACCATTGTCTTACACTCGTCCAGGGTACATTTCTGCCGAGATGAACAAAATAAAGAGTTCGATGATTTTATTGTGAAAGGCCTCGTACTTCCTGTCATGAGTCGGTGGCGGTCAGCTGACTCACTCACATGACAGCCGGAACAGAC
This sequence comes from Thalassophryne amazonica, assembly GCF_902500255.1. Taxonomy (NCBI): domain Eukaryota; kingdom Metazoa; phylum Chordata; class Actinopteri; order Batrachoidiformes; family Batrachoididae; genus Thalassophryne; species Thalassophryne amazonica. The sequence continues at coordinate 82,661,603 of NC_047118.1, forward strand.
GCTGAGCTCCTCACAATCCTTTTTTTAACGCTGGTTTCAAACGTCCTTTTCTTTTTGTTTTACGTTTTTCTAATATGCAGCTGCATGGAGTACATGAACACAGGACAAGGTCAGAGATATTTGTTTTTAAAATGAGCTCTTGAGTCGGTGTTTTGTGCGGAGCTGCTACGTTTTTTGGTGAGTTGTTTTCTGGTTTTCTTACTTGTATTAAAAAAAGAAACAACTAGGTAGAACGTTTCTCTCAATTAAAGTTAGAACATTACTGACTGTTGAACAAAAACAACGTTATACGGCATATATCGTCAGTAAAAGTTTTAATTTTCATTTCCGTAACAGAGTGAGTGAGTCCGGAACATTTCCGTAAAGGTAGTGGATAGTTTGCCGCGTCCGGAAAACTATCCACTACCTTCCATAAATAAGTTTGTAAAACTTATTTATGTTGAGTTCTGAAGTGCTGGGTTCTGATAGATATGAGTAAGGACCAGCGGACCTCCTGTTTTGTGTCACACTGTCATCTTTTAATAAGCATCATTAGTCATTGCAGTGTCCAGGTGGCCACTAGAGGTCGCTAGAGGTATGGAGCTAAATCCAGGCCAAAAGTTTTGTAATCTGAAAATAAAAAAAGATTGAAAAAATACATTTTGAAACTGAAAATTCATTGTTTGTTCTTCAATTTTATAATCATTTAAAAAGTATTATTAAAATAAGAGTGTAAGATACGAGGGCTGTCAATAAAGTATAGGTCCTTTTTATTTTTTTCAAAAACTATATGGATTTCATTCATATGTTTTTACGTCAGACATGCTTGAACCCTCGTGCGCATGCGTGAGTTTTTCCACGCCTGTCGGTGACGTCATTCGCCTGTGAGCACTCCTTGTGGGAGGAGTCGTCCAGCCCCTCGTCGGAATTCCTTTGTCTGAGAAGTTGCTGAGAGACTGGCGCGTTGTTTGATCAAAAATTTTTTTAAACCTGTGAGACACATCAAAGTGGACACGGTTTGAAAAATTAAGCTGGTTTTCAGTGAAAAGTTTAACGGCTGATGAGAGATTTTGAGGTGATACTGTTGCTTTAAGGACTTCCTACGGTGCGAGACGTCGCTCAGCGCTCTCAGGCGCCGTCGTCAGCCTGTTTCAAGCTGAAAACCTCCACATTTCAGGCTCTATTGATCCAGGACGTCGTGAGAGAACAGAGAAGTTTCAGAAGAAGTCGGTTTCAGCATTTTATCCGGATATTCCACTGTTAAAGGAGATTTTTTTAATGAAAGACGTGCGGACGGGTCCGCGCGTCGGGACGCAGCCGACGCGGTGCGGCGGCACAGGAAAAACACCTCCGTGTTGATAACCATTTGTAAAATCCAGGTGGCTTTTGATGGCTTTCGGTGGAGTGAGTGTATGAGAAATTGTTTAACAGCAGGACATGTTCCAACTTGTCCTTAAGGCTTCCAACGGAGGTGTTTTTCCTGTGGCAGAGCGTCGCGGCGGCTGCGAGCCGACGCGCGGACCCGTCCGCACGTCTTTCATTAAAAAAATCTCCTTTAACAGTGGAATATCCGGATAAAATGCTGAAACCGACTTCTTCTGAAACTTCTCTGTTCTCTCACGACGTCCTGGATCAATAGAGCCTGAAATGTGGAGGTTTTCAGCTTGAAACAGGCTGACGACGGCGCCTGAGAGCGCTGAGCGACGTCTCGCACTGTGGGAAGTCCTTAAAGCAACAGTATCACCTCAAAATCTCTCATCAGCCGTTAAACTTTTCACTGAAAACCAGCTTAATTTTTCGAACCGTGTCCACTTCGATGTGTCTCACAGGTTTAGAAAAAATTTTGATCAAACAACGCGCCAGTCTCTCAGCAACTTCTCAGACAAAGGAATTCCGACGAGGGGCTGGACGACTCCTCCCACAAGGAGTGTTCACAGGCGAATGACGTCACCGACAGGCGTGGAAAAACTCACGCATGCGCACGAGGGTTCAAGCATGTCTGACGTAAAAACATATGAATGAAATCCATATAGTTTTTGAAAAAAATAAAAAGGACCTATACTTTGACAGACCTTGTATATATTTTTCAGTGTAAATAAATTTTTGATTCAGCTGTGGAATTATTTTGATCAAATAATTTATTTTCATTTATATTTCTTTTTTCACCTTCAGATATTTTTTTTCACTTTCAGTTCTTATTTTTTCAGTTTCAAACTTTTGGCCCCGTTCTGGCGTGGGAGGGCGTGGCTTCGATTGAGAGGGGCGTGGAATTGTGAGTGACAGGAGAGCAATCAGTCCTCACATGATGTTGCTTTCAGGAAACGTGGGTACTTTGATAGATAATGACTCTGCTCCCGTCTCCATCATTTATTTACTACGCGGCTGGCGCGTGAAAGAAAATAGAGAGAATGAAAGCTTATTATGAGGCTTTAAACCCTCAAGATAAAGCTGTTTATTGTGATTGATGTGTAGCAGTTGGTTCAGTGGATCTGTATGTTGTACCGGATAGTGAATTTAATGACGATGTAACAAAGTGGCCGGCAGTTTCACAGTGTAACCAAGCAGACCGCCGGTAAATCCAAATCCCAAGCCGGAAGAGCGCTCCAGCTACCGGCGGTGTGAAGAAGCCTCACCGTTACAGGCCCGGCACTGAGGCGCTGAGAGAGATCTGCCGCTACCAGAAATCCACCAAGCTGCTGATCCACAAGCTGCCGACCAGGTCAGCCTCACCGTCCTCCAGCAGAGCATCACAGCGGAGCTCTGAAAGCCGAGGTCGGTCTTGAAGTCCTGAGCGATTTCTCTCACCAGGTGCTGGAAGGACAGCTTGTGGATCAGCAGCTCGGTGGATTTCTGGTAGCGGCGGAGTGCCACAGTGCCGGGCCTGTAACGCCGAGGCTTCTTCACACTTATTTTTATTTTAATAATAACAATAATAATAACAATAATTAACTTTTTAAATTATTATAAAATTCAAGAACAAACATTGAATTTTGAGTTTCAAAATTTATTTTTTCAGTCTTTTTTTATTTTCAGATTACAAAACTTTTGGCCTGGATTTAGCTCCATATAGAGGTCACTGTTGCGAGCTAGGGCTGTCATGATTAGAAATTTAGTGCAACATTTTTATTTTCATATTCATTTTACATACAGTCCCAACTTTTTCTGATTTGTGGTTGTTTCTGTTGTATTTCTGAAATTGTTTCTCCTCATCAGTCACATTTTGTGCTTAAACACTACATTAAGCTCAAGATTGAACAAATAAATACCTTTGGAAAATAACAGCTGTTAAATTTCAGAGTTCTCACCTGCTTTTTGTGATCTGTGCGTCTGAACATCACCACAGCTTCTCCACGTTCATTCATATATTCTCATTTTTTAAATATGTTTTTAAAGATATTTGGCCGTTTATTTCATCTCATGATCTGATAAAATCAGTATACGACGCGCACATGGTGTGAACAGGTTGGTAACGGCAGAATCACACCGGTAGAGAAGTAAAGGCAGCTCCACATTTTGGTTTTGTTTTTTTTAACATATTCACTTGGGTTAAAATCCTCTCTCTGCTCCGCGCTCGCTACCTCACGTGCACTGATGGTTCTCAGACTGTAACGTGTCGCGCCTCCATTCAGGAATCTCCCTCCCCCCCCCCCTCCCTCGCAGTCTGCAGCCTGTTGACTCCGTGCGCGCGCACACACACGCACACACACCCACACACACCCACACACCGACAGCTCCTTCGGTGAACTCCGCATTTTAGACAAATTTGAAGAAGACGGCCACTGTTTTAATTGGCCGTCTTATCCAAACGGCAGGACGGATCGCTCCTCAGCCTCCATGTTATTGTCCTGCCTTAAGAGGAGAGCGAAACAGAGTGAGCGTGGCTGCTGCACAATGACGTCAGATTCTGAGTCGTTTTATGCGTTGTGGGATAAAATAAATAATTCACGGTAATCGTGAATCTGAAAAATAATCGCGATTGGTAAATATTGTAATAATTGTGACTGCCCTATTGCGAGCTAGTTGTTGGTATTAGGAATAGTGACGCTTCTTCAAAGATTAATTGAATATTTTTATTTAGGATATCTTGACAAACTGCATTGTACAGTCACCATGAATAGGCACGTACAGCGAGGTCCTGAAATGACCACGTTTTAACAGCGGCAGGAGGAAGGTAGAGCATCCTGAGTAAAGTTAGGCACACACAGGGAGAACATACGCTTCATGCAGAAAAGAACTGGGAATTGGTGGAATCAGTTTTACTGTGGGACCCAAACAAGTTCGATGGCATGACTGAGACGTCCTTAAGATTTACACATCCAAATGTTCATCTCACAAGTAAAAAGTCTTCAATCTAGATCTGCCTGGTATATCTCCTTTAAAATCGCCAAAAGGTCCCTACAAAAAGCACAACAGTGGATGTGCTGCAAAGACGAGCGGTTGAAGAGGACACGGTTCAGTACAAACTCTTCGTAATCCAGGGAGGCGATTCAAATTTAAATCATGCTGAAGAACATGGGGAGGATGAGTGCGTTATCATTTACCTTCTGCAGCAAATAACTGAGGCCTTTCCAGAGGTAGCTGATAGGTGCGTCTCCATCCAGAGATGGATGTGGTATCTGTTCCAGAAACCCTCCTGTCCTGTGCACCGGCAACATTTCCTGTATATTTGTTTTGTGAATTGTTTTGCGGATCCGGATAGATCCGCACTGAACACTATCCGGATAGAAAGTAAAATCCAGCTCAAGTCAGGCTGCCCACTCCAGTCTGTACGTGTTCTGAGAAGGAATGTTTTTGGACTGTGTTCCCGACCTTATTCTGAATCTTTAATCTGTGTGAATCTTTGGTTCATATTGTCTGCAATAAAATAGAAGTCAAAGTAAATGCAAGAATCACTTTTTGAGTGAAGTTTTGCCAGATATTTTGTGGTGATGCCCTCAAAACTGTCTTACGGTTATGGCAAGATAATTTTAATTCCATTTAATTTCAGGTAAATTTATTGCACTTCATTTACACTTGGAGGAAAAAAGTTAATTAATACAAAAATTCATCTACTATGCATATGAAGAAAATAAGATATTTGTGTCTTTTCAAAATAGACACGTCATGCTGCTTTTAGAACAAGCAATCTAAATTTTCCGGTTTGCACTTCTGCCTTTGTGTTGACAGATGAGGTGTTGAATCCTGGGAAGTTTTGTCGTTTCTCTTCAGGCATTTCTGAAATGCACTGCAACATGAGTCCAGAGAGGAAGAAGCTCTTGAACATTGTGATCCTTGGCTTCAGCTTCATGTTCATGTTCACCGCTTTCCAGACGTGTGGAAATATAGAGGTATGTTGGAATCATCGCTGTGTTCTCATTGGTTTGCCTCATCAAAGCAGAAGAAAGAAATTGAAGCTTCAAGACATTAAACCTTTGATAATGAGACACACACGCGCGGTGGAGTCCAGTTAAACCTAAAAATGTCACATAACTCAAATGAACGTAACTCAAACAGATGTCCTCAAAAACGGAGTCACTGTGCATGAAGAACACTGAGGGAAGCCACTGAAGACACATGTGACATTTCTGCAGGCGCCACTGACGTCGGTGGCTGTGATCGGCGACACTGAGCTCGTAACTGTGTGTGAGAGAGGTTTTCCTGTTCAGACAAATACTGTCTGTTTTAAAATTATGAACCTCTGCTTGTGGTTTGAGAAATATGAGCCGAGCCTTCATATTGTTGAGTTTTCATACAGTCTGAAATGTGACAGGATTTGGCTCTTAAAATCCACCTGAACACTGTTCCTCAAAACCTGGAGACTTTCAGATCTTTGTGGTTGGACCTCCCACAGACCTTCCTCACTGTGTTTCGATCTTTCGTCATTACATATCTTTCTGGTCCTGTCTACTCAGCCACAATAAGCAAATAAATACAAACATTCTTACACTTTGTTTAAAATATGTGTAATACAGTAGTGTAACCTAGTATGATGATGTCACCACAGAAGGGAATTCATTGTGTCTCAAGTCAGCTGGGACAAAATTCTAAATTATTTCTGGATGAGGTAAATTTTCCTCATAATGGGGATATAAGATTGTGAAACCTATTTATTAGTTAAAGTATAAAATGCTAGTGTTAGTGTCGTGGCACCATAAAGATGTGTCAAAATAAATACATAAATAAAAACAATGTTAAATGGAAAGACATAATTCATTTATTGTGTGAAGTAAAAAACGTATATAAAAGGACACTTCATTAGCCATACAAGAAGTATCATAGTATAACTCATAAATATCACAGTATGACATTAAAAATCATCAGTCGCTGTAAAAATCAAACACAAAAAAATCACCTTTTTTTTTTTTTTTTAAGTAATAACAGTTGGAGACTAATGGGCACCGCTCATAAACATAAACCACCACAGATCGTGTTGGGAGGAACCTCGGATAAAATCTGGACACATTTCACACAAAAGGTTTTTAGAATATCTACTGAACAGGTGAGACGACAATCACACAGGTTTACTGTGTCAGTTATCAATATTAACTAAGACTGGACATTAGCCATGACTACAAAAAAAAAAAAAAGACAGACGGAGTAGTCGCATGACGGCAGCCGTCCTCTGTCGGGTGACACAGATAATTAGTAAGACTTTTCCCACTGATGAACCTAATTCTTACGTGGTACAGAAGATTCCTGATAACTAATTACGGCAGATGAAATGAAGCTACGGTTCGCCTGTCTGCTCCTTTAGCTGTATTTAATTGCGCTCGTGTCCTGGTGGCATATTTGGTTTTTTTTTTGTGCTGTTTAAGTCTAGCTATCATAAGTAGTTTTCTGTTTTTAATTCCAGCAATACCGACTCAGTTTTCTTCCTTTTTACAGCAAACTGTTATAAAGAGCTTCAATCATACTGAATTCCATGGGAGCGGCTACACAAGGTACTATCACAGCCACATGTACTGTGTTAAACACGTCTCCTGTTGACAGTTTCTGGCACCTGATTGTGTACAATTTTTTTTCCTCCAAAAAACAAACAAAAAAAACAATCAGCATGAAAATGTTTGTCATCTGTGGTAATAGTGGTATTGTAGAACATAGTGACCAACAGTGATGCCGGTAACGCATTACTTAGTAATGCGTTACTCTAATCTGACCACTTTTTTTAGTAACGAGTAATCTAACGCGTTAATCTTTCCAAATCAGTAATCAGATTAAAGTTACTTCTCCATGTCACTGTGCGTTACTATTATTTTTCATTGTGGGTCGATAACAGCATTAAACTTGGTCCGTGGGCAGGAGGTCGGGGTTCGACTGAACTGCCCACTTTAAGCGAGCTGTGAGCTTTTCATCCGCGGTTTTTTTGCAGCTGCTCGACTCGTCCTCACCTCTTAAAGCGCGGTGATCAGCACACCTGCACTGAGCTTTACAAAGAGATTTTTATACTTTTTTTCCTCCTTTATTTAGAATTCTGAGTTGAGCTGCTCTGTATCTGGTCGTTAAAAACAGCTGATCCTCCGCGACGCGTCAACAACTAACACTATTTTCCACTCAAATGCACCTAAACTCTCTTTCTGAGGACCACATGATGTGAAAACGCAATAAAACTTTCTTACCTGTAAATCTGGTCCTGTTTTCTGCATAAATAAATGTTATCCATTCTTTGTGCTCAAACGCCAAAGCAGGGGCGAATCTAGATGGAATGGGGGCGTGGGGCAAGGATGTGCCCCCCCCCCCACAACACCCCTAGATTAAAGGTGCAATTTTGAAGCCGTTTTTTACTACAACTAATATTGCTTAAAATAATAATAATTTCGACAAGTAAAATGTTTAGAGAGAATTTAAATGTTAGAATTTAATAGTTACCTTTATAAACAATGTAGGCTCAAAATTGCAAGTTTTACTGTTACAGTGCTGTCAACAGTTAAATATGAGGTCAAGAAAGACGTCTTTATTTTACTTTTTATAAAACAAGTATTTATTTTCATTGAAGTCAAGCAAGGGTGACTGTAAAGTGAGTTTTGGCAAAACAGGTATCATTGTCATGTTGAGGTGGCAGAGGGTTGTTGTCGGCAGCTGGGAAAAGTAACTAAAAAAGTAACTAGTAATCTAACTTAGTTACTTTTACAATTGAGTAATCAGTAAAGTAACTAAGTTACTTTTTCAAAGTAACTGTGGCAACACTGGTGACCAAATAGTGAAAATTTTGAATATGTTCAAAAACATTTGTGTTGTGTAGAGTGCACGCAGTAGCGTGGTGAGTAACAGTAGCTCCTGTGTCACGGGGCTGTGTTCAGTGTCCACAGTAACCTGGTACATAACACACTGACACACAACTTTAGAGTGCTGTTGTGGACAGTCATGCTTCGTTTCTTCAATTTTGGAATTAGGTCATCAAATATTGGCCAAAAATGGGAAAAAATGTGCATTACTTTATTATTAGTGGTGGTGGTGGTTGGTTGGTTGTTTTAAATTCCAGTAAACAAGGTCTGTACAACTGTCAGCCAGAACATTCTGTGCATTTCCATACTGAACACTTACCCAGCATTGATGCAAATCTGCTTCCCCTGTTTCCTGAAAATCACATTTTAGGTGAACAGTTTTAGGGAGGGAAGTTTCCTTTTAAGACTTCAGCATTGAGTAAAGACTTGAGGAAAGTTTCAGGATTTACTAAGCTGGCACGTGATGTCTGAAGACTGAAGATCATGCATTAGAAATGATGTTACTACACTGAGGGCGAGCGATCTGATCACACCACAGAGTAATGCTAACAGTTACAGTTTTTTTTTTTTTTTATTTTCAAATAGTTAAATACATTCTGTAATTCAAGAATGATTAGTAGATACTATAGAAGTTAAATTTTCCATCGACTCTCAGGTTCAGTGCCTACATGGACATGTAGGCATTGAACCCCATAATTTTTTATGTAATTATTGTATGGCCTTGCCTTACAATATAAAGCACCTTGGGGCAACTGTTTGTTGTGATTTGGAGCTATATAAATAAAATTGATTGAAATTGATTGATGGACTGGGTGTTGTGTAGAGTTGTGGAAATCGGCGGCTTATGTGCATTTGTTGGTGAGGAAATGTTTGCTGACCATCACAGATTATGCTGTGATCTTTGTGGAATCAATGGATGCCCTCATTACAGCACTTGAAAAGCTAATTGAAGAGTCTGTCAGGGTTTGTGGTTGTCCGGGATCAGGACTAAGAGCCAGGCTTTTACTGACGCCCTGAACTCAGCCATCATCAAGTGTGTCTGTATGTGGTAAAAGCGTTGAACTTGTGGAGACATTCAGTTGTCTCTGCAGTAGCATCCTCTGTCTTTGAGATCGAGAGGTGC